>NW_020897781.1:1591524-1723316 GCF_003984885.1 Neopelma chrysocephalum
AACAAACAAATAGGCAAAAAAAACCCGAACAAAACCAAAGAGAATGAGGTGTTGGTATTAGTTATTAGTGGATATCACAGTAGGCAAATGGCTGTTTCCCACTGGATCACCATGAAAAGCCACATATTACAGCTGCTCAAAAATATACACAACAGGAGAAATATAAAAAGTGATACATGGCAACTCTGGGGGCAGCTGTGGCAGCTTTGCATTAAGGTGAAGGATGGGCATTTGGTGGTATGGATTCAGTCTATCCCATCCTCCAGGCTGCTGTTTGCTCCTGATGAAAGACCCTTGCATGACCTTGGCTCCTCTCACTGAAATATAAATCATTCCCAGAGCTCTCTGTTGAGCTCTAGTCTTTCCAGAGCAGGATTCAGGGACAAGATGGAAGATCCTGAGCATCTTCACCCTCAGAACCAGAAAATTCAAGTTCTCCCTAAATTGAGTCTTCACAGGACGTTTCCAGCATCTCTGCAAGACTTTTTTGATGTGACTTCATGCATGGTGATACATTTGTGGAAGGAAAAAACATGTAAAAAAATATGCAGGAGATGGTCATTAACTGAACCACAGGTTCAGGGCTCTTATAATAATTGCCCATGTAGTGAATATTTGAAATTATATAAAAAGCTCTTAAGTGAGTGGGGACTTATATGGAATGGTTGGGGGGGAAAAAAGAAGTACACTTCTTTTATAGGAGAGTTAATTTCACACACCAGTCTATCAACTTGACATGTTCTTTGAGAAGGGAAAAACTTTACAAGGCATTTTAAAAATACTTTCATTGGCAGGTGAGAACATTAGTAAACGAAAATGGCTTTTCACCATGCAGTAACCACTAGGCAATTGAGGTTTGTTTGTAGGCAGCCTAATGAAACCAGCAGTTAACGACCTAATGAGAAGTTGACCCAGCCCACATCTCCACAGAGACATCCCTTTTCTGTCCGGGTTTATCCTGCACCCAGTGCTTTCCAGAGAAGTGTAGTGATCAAGTAAAAACTGCCTTATTGTGTAGAAGTGATGCCCTTTTCTGAGGTGGTGTTTCACACATGATGCTGCCACATTGGGGTCGCATCCCAAAGTCCAATGTTTCTGCAGGAGCAGGGAGATGTCTGATAGCACAGCATGGGAGAATCTGATCAGAGGAATTTTATTTTAGTGTTTCCCTTAGTGCCAGACAGCACTGGTTATTGATAAATCTTCAGATCAAAGATAAGATGTTGCTGTTTTGGCTCTAATCATAGATTGTTTTCAATATAGGTTTCTCTGTTAATATATTGTTTTTCTGTTTCTTTTGAATGTCATTCCTGGCGACCTTTAAAGGTCCCTTCCAACCCGAAGTATTCTATGATTATTTTGATATATAATGAGTAGCAACACCTATTTTACTCTCATTATGCACAGTATTACATGATGTCTAGCCTTTTTATGTTCTTTCTTCTCCAGGTCCTAATCCCTATTCTCACTCTTTTATGCTCTTAATTATTTCTGTTGCTTATCAGTTGCAGGACTTTTCAGTTCTGCCACCCACGTTTGGAGGGAGATGTCTGTGACTCACTGCACCATGACATCAGGTCAGTCTGAAGATGAACATTAGGATGTGTTCAGCTGTATCTTCTCTTTCTCCCTCTGTTGACATGCTGCTGTTTTGTTATAAGCACTCTTGCTTTCTGAGCTCTCTTACATGGCTTGATCCACTTCTGGATAATCAGAGGGGTATCAGGATTTAATCCCTTCTCTGCTCTAGGGTCTGGCTTTTGAAGAACCCAAATCATGCTCTCCTACTCATCTCATCCTGCCCTTGATGGAAATGTTAGACCGTCATGGATCATTTTTCAACTTTGTGCATTCTGGCACTGCTTCCCAAGAAAGGTTTTTGAGTCTCTGAAGGGTTTTCTGGTGGGTTAATGACAATCCTAATGCTTGATGGGGGTTGCTGTTGTGAAACCTCCTGAAAAATGTTGCTTTTTTTTCCTTTCAGGTGACTCTTTTCATCAACAGATTATGAGCTTTTGGGATGTCTTTTCCAAGGGAATTTCAATGAATCTCAGTTTGGGGCTTCAAAGGGGAATGGTGTGTTTTTTCCACCAGCACCTGCTTACAATCCAATTAGCTAACTGCCTTTAATTAACCATAATATATTTCAGGAGAACAGAATAACAACAGAACAAAATCAAGCAATGACAAATCTGTGACTAAACTTGGACTCACCCTTTCCCAGATGCAGGATTCTGGGCAGCCCTGTAACTCCTTGTTGTCCCTTTTGAGCTCTACTATGAAGTGCCTTGAAATGCTTGGGGAAAAAAAAAGAATTGAATCCCTCATCTCCAGATTCATATGCCCCACAGGTATCTGTTTATGTGCTTTCCTTAAAAATGTGGTTAGATGAGGGGTGTGGGACTCGTTTCTTCAGAAGGGCAGGAGAAACAACTGATGCTCCCCATGAAGGGCCTCCTTACCCAGCAGTCTCACACAGATTTGCTTCTGAAGAGCTTTATAATTTGTCCTTATTATGTTCTATGTGTGATTTAATGAAAGACTCTTTCTCTACTGTAATTGAGCTCTTAATCTTCTCTAAAAAGCAGAACAGAATCCCTTCAGAAATGGTGTTTGAGTAACAGGCTGATTGTGTTTCCTGCGCCTCGGTGTTGCTCACGGAGCCGCTTGCTCTTTATTTAAGAGCAGAAAATAAACAGATTTCTTTCAGTCAAAAATGCATCAGTGATGCCATACAGAGTAGGTTTGAGTAGCAAACTATCTCAATGCCCAGCTGAGCAAGCAAGACCTTCCCTGATTCTGCAAAGAATATAAAGAAGTGAGTTTTCCTTAGTGAGCACCCAAGGCTTCATGGAGGTGATGTTCAGGAAATGGCACATAGAGATGGAAGCTGTCAGGGAAACTATTTGCTCTGGACAGGTAAAGGCTGGCAGGAGATAAAAGTGGAAACTCAAAATAACAGGATGCTGAAAAAATTGTAAGAGAAAAATTACTTCAGTGAAAATCTCTCCATCTTAAACCTTCAAAAAACCCCACTTTTACAAAAATCTACAAAAATGTCCTGCTTTTGATCAGTCTTGGCCTTCCTAAACAGCATTTCACAATCAAAATTATGAGGTAAGAGAGTTTAAAGAAAGCTTAGCACTGGGTTTTTCATTGTGACCTTAGCAGATCTTTTTTTTTTTTTTTTTTACCTTGTTGTAGGTTGGAGAGAAGCCACAAACCTCCACTGCAGGATGGTGAGACTGTTGATCTAAACAATCCCCAAACCTACTGCTGGACTGACCTGGAACCAGAATCTGGAGGGGACTATGTGAAGCACTTGACACTAGAAAATGCTTGAAGCTTGATGGTGATCCACAGCTCCCTGTTCAAAACCACGGGCAATGCCAGTGGTGATGAGCTCGCTGCCTGCTCTGTGCAGAACTGATGGTCCTGAGCAGCAGGGCCGTGGAATGAATGGGCTGATGGCTCTTTGAGGCACTCAGAACCTTCCATCTTTGCTGCTTTGCCCACACTAGAGAGTGCATTTACTAGAGCCATACCTGGAGAGCGGGAAGGATGAACAAGCCTGCCCTGCCACTGGCTGCCAGTGGATGTTGGGCTTGCTACAAGCATTCAAGTTACATCTTGTACAAGTCCATGCTGTCAATCCACAGGATTCCAGGCTGAGCTCAGATCAGCTCTGTCATTTACCAGATGAGTGAGGACCAGACTCTACATCACAGTTCCACAGCTGGAGACGAGTGGGTCGAATCCTGCCTGTCGACAAGATGAGGAATGTGTCATGTCTTGTCTTGCCATGTACAGTAGATATTCTGATTTAAAACAATGCTGTCTTCCCAGATTCCACTTCTTCCTGTGCCTCCTTGCATGTGAGAAGACCCATCCATCTTGATCCTGCCACTTCGCCTCTCCCGCCCCTGCTTCTCTTTGTACTAATCCACCCATCCCTGTGAGGATCTCCGTTACTGGAGTAATTGGCACTATTAGGTCAGCCTTTGATGAGATGAGCGGTGGATTTTTGTAGTCAACATGTCAATTTAAAGTGCTACAAATGAGAGATCAATTTCTTCTTTCCTGGAGAAGAAATTAAGGAAAAACCTTTTCATGTTGTGAATTGAGTGTACAAAGCTGAAGAGGTTGAAGGTGGAGACGAGGTTGTCTCCTGAGAGCAGTAAATTTTTCAATTTAGCAAATTAGAGAGAATATGCTTTCACCTTTGAAGTAGTCAGGTACCAAAATGATGCCACTTGGAGTAGGCAGGGCTGAGGTGGGAATCGCTCACGTGGATTTTGGCAGATCTATTCACACAAGAGCCCATTTGCTAATGCCAGCTCCTGAAGCAGGGCCTGGAGAGAAGGCTGGTCAAGGACAGCTTCTTTGCCTGATTTTACAGCATGTTGCTACAAGGCTGTTTGACAGTGCTTTCTGTTCCCTTTGCATCCCTGTGGATGGTGTCCTTGATGAGACCATCCTGCCACACGCTTACTGCCCGCACGGTGACACCATGGTGGCTTTGCCTGATGCACCTGTTTCTGCTAGAGCTCTGTCCCTTTCACTCAAAGAGGGAATTTAATAAATTATTCAGCAGCATCAAAGGCCCTGTGAGAAATAATCAGTGCTGTGGTAACGTAAGGTAAAATCTGAGGGTTTCATGTTTTTTGGCAGAGGATCAGGTGCTGCTGCAGAAGCTCTGATCCAGAGTGCAGCACCCCAAGACATTGTGGAGAGGGATGAGAATATCCCCTGTGGCACCTTGGTCCCACCTGGCACAGCTTCTTGTCCAAAATCAACCCAAACCTCATTCCTTCAGAAGAACTGCTCTTTGTGCTTTCTGCCAGAGACAGGGCAAAAACTGGGAGTGGGAACCAACAGAGGAATGCTGAGAGCAAGAGCTCTGTTCCCCACGGATGCCGTGGAGAGGGCTGGAGGCAGCAGCACCCTGCATGTGCTCGTAGGTGCTCACGCAGCGTGTGCCACCCTTCTGCAACTGCTAACGTGCTCCTGACTGTATTTAATGAATTAGCAACATGATGAGAATCCGGAATTGGGGTTGTGCTGGTGGAGTAGCAGGAAACAACATGTTCTCTTGGCTCTGGGGCTCCTCTGACAGTACCTGTGGCTGCGCTCGCCAAGGTAACGGGGGCAGTGACTCAGAGGATGAGCAGGAGCATCTGGCAGCACAGTGCCGGCTCCATGGAGGCTGAGCACTCGGGTTTGGTGCTCCCAAGCACAGATCTCACGTCCCTGCAGCACCTTTCCATCCTGGAATGAGGTGGAAAAGGGTGGTGAGTGCCCAGGGGTGCGGATCCAAGAGGTGCTTGATGAGATGAATTTTCCACATCAGCCCTTTCTCGCTGTGTTATTTCCTCTTCTTGTTAGATGATGTGCTGGGATGTTTTTCTCTTTTCTGCTTTTTCACTGTTGCACTCTGGAAATCTGAACCTCAAAAATGCATTTTTGGGTTTTAGTTTTTTTTAAATTACACTGACCTGTACATCAGAAGCATCTCTTTCCGTGGAGTTTGTTACTGTGTGGAACATTGAGGTTTTTCCTGTTTTTTGGCCCTGATTTTGTGACTAGGCAGGCATGTGCTTTATTTTAAAAATGTGGTCAGTCTTGTCACTTTCTCAGGAGCTGCTCATATACCTGGGGTTAAGCAGGTTTCTATTTCCCAGGTACCTACAGCTGTAATTGCAATTTAAAATAATTTCTTCATTTTCAGTCTTATGCGAATGATCTATTCTTTAATTTCTGGTACCTCCTTGGTTGGGTTAATTCCTGCTAGTCCCCTTTGAATACTAGAAAGAGGCTAATGTTAAATACTTGAAAGCATCAGTAAAAGGTTTGGGGATATTTAAAAGCAATCGTGTTTTATAGCACTACCCTCCCTCAAAGTTCCTGCCATTTTTGGGGTGATTTTTTTCCCCCTCTTTTTTTTTTTTTGCTAACTGTGCTTCTGCTGTCTCACTGCCAAGATTACAAAGGAGCCCCAAGAAATCAGCCTGCCAAGCAGATAAAGAAACAGATGTTGTAGAGTGCAAAGGTCAAATAAATACAGACAGCCTGGAAAAAAGGCTTTGCAAAACAGTGGGAAGCTGATTAGGTGAAAAGAAAGGGGTTTGGGAATGGAATTACACAAGGGAAATCTTTTTCTGGAGAGAAATAAAATACTTTAGTCTCTAAAAAATATCTTAATCAATTCAGGGCAATAATAGAGAAGGAATAATAACTCACATTAGGTAAATGCGAAGCCCTGCCAGCCAGTGCACTCTGCAGGAGCCCACGCAGCCTCTGCAGCCCTGCAAAGCTCTGCCTGGTGCATTTAGACTCTCATTTTCTCATTGTTTTCTGGCCTCTGTCACACGGGGAATAACAGGGAAAAGCTCCAGTCTAGGAAAGCATTTAACAAACTGTGGTAGGTAGGACTTGTACGTACCAGTCTAGCTGGCTGCTGACCCTGATTGTGGCTTTACTCCCTGTTTCTGAGTAATTTAGATAATTTCTAGCTTATTAGAAAAGAAACATTCTTTAATTAAAATGCAGTTAATTCCCACCTCATTAGCCTGGGTTGTATTTCACTGTTCCCTGTATCACAGGCAGAGATGGGACTTGTACTTATTTCATTACAAATGCAGAATGTCACCGGGTGGTCGCTCTCGGGTACATACAGTGACTTACACTACAGGTTTGTCACCACTGACTGCAGAACTGTCACCCAGATCCATCCTAATGACTCCATCAACCAACCTGCCATCCCAGAAGGGACTGGTGACTAAGGGGCAGCACTAAGTGCCTCAGTCTCCCTGTCCACCGTGTGCCCTGGCAACACTGATCCCTCCCAGCGATGCCCAGACCCTTCTCCCCACAGCGTGGGAGGAATGCAGAGCTGGTCTCAGGTCTGCTCCCACTGAACCACAGCACTTGAGGGTTCCCATGTCATTTCATCACGTTGATAAAAATTCACGAGCCATGCAGCTCAATTATTGAACTGTGGCTGTGTTCTGGAATGGTGAAGTGCATGAGAAGGATGTGGAGCTGCTGGAGGGAGCCCAGAGGAGGTCACGAAGATGCTCTAAGGACTGGAACACCTCTGCTACAGGGACACACTGAGAGAGCTGGGGTTATTCAGTCTGGAGAAGGGAAGAACCTGAGGAGACCTTAGAGCCCTTCCAGTACCTAAGTGGGCTCCAGGAGAGCTGTAGAGGGACTTTGGACAAGGACCTGGAGTGACAGGATGAGGGGGAAATGGCTTCAGTCGGACAGATGACAGAGATAGATTTGGTATTGGCAAGAAATTCTTCCCTGTGAGGGTAGTGAGGCCCTGGCACAGGTTGCTCAGGGAAGCTGTGGCTGCCCCATCCTTGGAAGTGTTTGAGGCCAGGTTGGATGGGGCTTGGAGCAGCCTGGTCTAGTGGAAGGTGTCTCTGCAGGGGAGTGGAATGAGGTGGTCTTGAACATCCTTCCTAGTCCAAACCATTCTAGAATTCTACAGGCTGCTGAATTCAGCCAAAGGAAGAGCAACATTGCAGAGGTTAAATGAAAAGGGAGACTAAAACCACCTGTGTTTGCTAATTAAATCCCTTCACACATCAATTAAGATTGTTCTGATAAAGACCAGGCAGCACTCAAACAGATGCTGAACAGGGTTCATCTGGTGTATCTCTGGGTAAGATCACAAAGGAGCTATTGTTGCTCATTAGTCAGGGCTGAAATCTAAATCTCAGCAAGTGCAGCCTGGAGGGTGACGTGTGCTGGCACCGGGGCTGCAGTGTGGGACTTGTTTTCAAAGAATCAGGAAACGCAGAAGAGAGGTTCCTGAAAACAGCCGGAACTGAGGCATCTGGCCAGGGATTTCATATTCACAACCGGGAGGGAAATCTAATCAGGACTTGCTAATTTTCATGAAGTCAAACACCTGGGATTCACTTCAGACTCGCATTTTCCTGGAATAATTCAACACAAACACTGTATATTTATACATGGGCACTTGACTTTTCTGTTGTTTGATGAGACTACAATTTGTCTTCTTCTTGTGGTTCCTGCAATCCTTCCTCTCCTGTGGTTTTCAGTCAAATTACCCACCTCTACCCCAGGACTATTCATCTGTTATGCTTTGGATATTGTTGGTTCTTCAAAGGAAAACAAACAATGCTTGTTTAAGCCAGATCAAGATTTTATTTGAACCAGGTCCTGCATCAATCCAGAAACCAATCTCATCTCCATTGTTGTCTGTCTCTATTATTTTTCTACTTGTCACTGCTTTTCCATTTCTTCTTGCTATGCAGTTTTCATTCTTCAGCAACATTATTCAAAACTACGTAGAAGTCAAATGCTTCTGCTTTTATATTCATATCTGCTGTGTTACCTAATCTCAGCTAATTCTCTATTTAACATCTAGTTTTACCTGGGCCGACAGGTGTATTTTTAAGCTGTAAATACCACAAAATAAGACATACAGAAATTTTCTTACCCTGTGAAGCTGATCGAGGTCCTTTTCTAATATGTCACTGAACATCTGAATTCTCCCTTTCTTCCAACAGCTTCTAGTGCTGGTTTTGGCTAAGGTAAAGCAGGCGGTGCTGTTTGGATTCACTCCCTAGCTGTATTTCCATCTCATTCAGTGGCTGGGGTAGGATGGCTAGTTGGGCAGGCAGCTTGTGCAGGCAGCTCTGGAGAAATACAGAGGGAAAGCAGAGCTGTGCACGGCCAGTTTGATGCCTGTGCTAGTGTGAACACCAGGCCAGCTGGGACACTGAGTCAAGGAGCTTTTTGTAGATCCACAGAATCATTTAGGTTGGAACAGCCCTCTAAGATCATTGAACCCAGCTGCTCCCCCAGCAGTGCCAAGCCCACCACTAACCCATGTCCCCACGTGCCACATCTACACGTCTTTTAAATCCCTCCAGGGATGGTGACTCCACCACTGCTCTGGGCAGCCTGTGCCAGGGATGGACAACCCTTTTGATGAAGAAATTTTCCTAATATGCAATCTAAGCCTCCCTTGGTGCAACTTGAGGCCGCTTTCTTTTGTCCTGTTGCTTGTTTCCTGGGATAAGAGACTGTTTGACTGTTTACACACACACATGCAGGGACAGATGGGCACATGGCTTGGGAAGTCCCTGTGATTCATGGTACA
The DNA here is from genome assembly GCF_003984885.1 of Neopelma chrysocephalum. NCBI lineage: Eukaryota > Metazoa > Chordata > Aves > Passeriformes > Pipridae > Neopelma > Neopelma chrysocephalum. Next base: position 1,600,667 of record NW_020897781.1, read on the forward strand.
GAAACTCCTGTGGATGGTCCTTTTTGTTACACAGGAGGTAAAAACTGGAGCAGCTGAGATGTATCTTAGCCAGGGAGAGATCTGAAGGCAGGGGGGAAAAAAGATGTTTTGAAATGGAGTAAAACTTGCTGCCAGGTTTTCCTCGGAGAGCAAGTCCAATTTCTTTCTCTCTTTTTTTTTTCCTTTTGGTGCTGTGCTATTCCTCCGTGGGCAGGAGGCTGCAGGCATTTCAATTCTCTTCTTCAAGTCCTTGTTTCAAAAAGGGCCCAAAATATGTTCTCTTCTAAGAGGCAGTAAACAGCAAGTGCACAATGCAGCTTCTCTAAGCCTCTCTTCTCCTGTCTCAGGGAGAAAGGAATTCACCAAGCCCTAGAGCCTGACTCACTCGCTGTGTGAGCATGAATTAACCAGGAATGTTCGAGAATTATTCCTGAATAATTCATGAACCTGAATTAATCATGCATTTTCATGAATTATTCATGAATAACTCATGGAAATGCAAGGTTTATTCATGCTCCAAAAAACCCAAGGCTTTTTCTCTTCTCTTCTGCTCTCTCTCCCCGTAAGAATCAGACCTGAAACAAGCTAAGGAAAAAAATAATGTATGTATATGGAAAAATAACAGGAATAATAATGCTGAAACAAAACAACCAGGAAAAAAAGAAAGCCAAAGCTCTCTTTTTCTTTGCAGTGGGGACAGCAGGTGGGAGCTTTCCAAGCCAGACAAAGGAGACCTGACAAGGAACTGTGGTGAAGGGACAAGCCCAAGGCAAAGAAGTGTCCGGTCACCACCTCTCCCGGAACAGGCAGCTGAGACCTGGAGAGACAGGAGACATCTTGCAAGACTCAACACCTGGAGCAGTGCTAACCAGGCAAGGAGCAGCTCTGTTGCTATCAGGATTTTGATCTCTTTCTTTCTCTGTGTGTTTGTGTAGTTTTGTTGCATTCATTAGGGTAAATGAACAACTGGTTAGTGGGGAAGGAGGGAGCAGCAGCAGCAGCTATGAAGATCAGTGTGTTTTCTTTAAATGTTAAAGCAAAACCCCTCTAGAGAGCTTTTTGGGCTGGGGTTTTTGCTGTTTGGAATGTGGAGTTGTGTTTCTGGGGGGGAGAGGGCTGAGTTATGCATTTATCCCAGTTTCTGGTCTGTAGCCTTCTCTGTGTTTGGGAGAGGGCTGGGGGCAGGCTCCTGCTGCAGGGAAGGGGATGTGGGGAGACAGGCAGTCACCACCCGGATAATTTATATATGGTGCTACATGATAAAAATAAATGTCACTGTGCCTCTGCCAGAAGGGGGTTGGAGAGAACCAGGTGTGAGACTGTGCCAGCAGGGCAGGCTGGCAGGTTTGGGGAGAGTTATGGTTGCTGCAAGGAGGTTTTCTGTAGCTGATGATGGTGGAGGGGGGGAAGGAGAAAGTTCTCCAGGGTGAACTTGAACCTTCCAAGTGAGGGGAGTCACATTCAGGCTTGACTTTAATGCGGATGTGGAGGCAAACCAAGAAACTGCAATACATTGGCTCCTAGCTGCCCTTCCTGCCACCTTGTCCCTGCTCCACCTCTCCTCTCCCTGCCCCAGCTCCCTCCCATCAGCTTTGGACACCGTGGCCGTTCTCCATGCTATGCCCAGCACACAAGCTCAGCCCCTGTGCCCAGAACCCTTCTGCCAAATCCTGCTGCCAAGCAGAGCAGGCAGGACTGGGGTGATGTTCTGCCAGGGCCATTAGGAGCTCTGTTTGGTGATCTCTGCTTGATTTTGTCCCCATCCACGGCTGAAAGCTGCAGGGAAACCCCTCCTGAGCTCAGCAGCCTTTGTCTCCTTAGCTGCTCCTCTGGCACAGGAGGTTTTGGAAGTCACCATCAGCCTGGCTGTTGTTTGATTGCTGAGCACTCTGTTTTCTCCAGGGCTTTAGGTCTGCAGATCCAGGAGGAGAAAGAGGGTAACTTAGTGGGCAGAGAAGTGGCCAGGACCCAGGATCCAGCTCCTTACAGCTTTGCTACTTGACTGCCTTAGATATATCTGTCACTGGTCTGTGCCTTAGTTTCCCCACGTGTGAAATGAAGGGAATTTGCTGTTCCCCTTATCAAAGCACTTTGATGTTTACTGGGGAAAATAACTGCACAGGCAAAGCAATGATCATTTCGTGGAATGCTCCTGTGTCTTTTTGAGTCTCTTCTCTGTACTGCCTTGATATCATACGGATACAGCTCTGCACTGTAGCAAACTGCTGTAGAACCACTGAAGCCATTTGAGCTGTGATGGTTCACACGGGCAGAGGAACCAGCCTGTGTCTGCTCAGTGGCTTATCCAGCATCTGCCCAAGGTGTCCTGTCTGAGAGCTGGTTTTGCCTGACCCCAGGTGAGACATATCATGGCTGTCCCTGCAGTTCCACTTCAAATTGAACTGGGATGCACTGAAGGCACGTGGGGCTGTGCTCAGTCAGAGCCAGGACATCCTCCTAGCCAAGGGGTTTAGGATGAGGCAAGCACAGAAGGGCACGAATGGGAAAGGAGAAATAACTAGTAAAGACACAGGGAGAAGTATTTTCTATCTGCAGGCTGCACTGCCCCAGGCAGAGCATTGCTTGCCAACACTTCCAACCACAGGAGAGCCCGGAGCTGTGCCATAACATTCCCCTGCTGCTCCCCCTGCTCCAGGTGGGCAGCCCTGATGTCGGCCAAGCTCTATGTCCTCATCAGCTGGCCCGACGGCAGCCGGGTGATCAACATGGAGAACATCAAGGAGCCCCGCAAGCCCTTCCACCTCTACACGGTGGGTGAGCAGGTGCTGGCCCGCTGCCCCGGCTTCAGCGGGCTCTACTGGGGCATGGTGGAAGGCATAAGTGGTGAGTGACACCCCTCTGCCCCGGGGCTTTGCAATTTGGGGCTGCTCGGGAGCGGCCTGTCGAGAGGGAGCGCTGAAAAATCCTCTCTTCCCACAGAGCACAAGGATATTTTAGAGAAGAAGCTGCTGGAAGACAGGCAGCTCCTGGAGAAGTTAAGTGAGTAAGGTCTTTTGGGGATTGCACCCTTCTACTTCCATGGGGCTTTTGGGGTGGGAGGGTGCTGGGCACATTGTAGTCCCATCATAAATTTCACATCACTGCAATCAGGGTAAAAAGCACTGGGAGGGAGGTGGGAGATACACAACACTGATGCCCCATTGCACTTCTTGAGCACCCTCCTTCCTTTCAGAAGCAGAACCGGCTGTCCACAGCATGATGCCATCCCCACCAAAAAAATCCAGGAAAACCTTCCCAAAATGGACCCCGGGGAATGCATCCAGGAAATACCACGGTGACAGGGCCCACCCTGCAAAGCAGCTGCTGAGGGCAGGCGAGGACAGCCTGCCCCATGATGCTGGCAGCTCCTCCATCCTCAAGGAAAGACGTGTCCTGGGCACTGCAGCAGGAAGCCCCTGTTCACTGGCAGGTCCTCCCCACCCAGCCAGCGCCTTCACACCTCCATCCACCTTCATCACCATGGCCATGTCGGGGCCAGAGACTTCCCAGGGTGAAGAGGAGAGGGCTGGTCCAGCTACCAGAGGTAACCTTGGGTTCTTGCTCTCCTGCCTGGTCCTGAGTGGCACGGTGGGATGGGGACCTGCAGAGCAGCCAGGGGACCTCTGCTTTGCTCTGGGGCTGTGTGTGCTTTCTCTCAGGGCTACAAAGGTTAGAGATTAAATTTTGTGGTCCTTCTTACCTGGGAGATCTCCTCCAGGAAGAGGAGGCATCTCTGTCTAAAGGGAGATGCCTCTGTGATAGTGTGTGGTATCTGCTCTATCAGCCATCAGCTCTGTCTCCTGGGATAGCAGTTCTCTCCCCACAAGCCAAAAGGCAATGTAGCCTGCCTGAAAAACTGTGAAACACCCAAAAGCCTTGTGTCTCAATTAGTCAAACCTTTCCAGATTTGCCTATTTCCCTGTTTTTCCACTCACTACTACACATGTTAAATGTACTAATAAAAATATGTTGTCATGTTATTTACCTGCTGACTGACAGCAATGTCCAGAGACACGTTGGCTCTGCTTACCTTGCCCATGGCTTCTTTTGTGATGAGAACAGGAGAAGCCCTTGAGATACCACCTTTTTCTAATAACAAAATCCCAATTGATCAATCCTGGAAAGCATATCTGGATCACTCTTTTTGTGCGAAGGGAATAACCTGTTGCCATGCAATCTAGCAGGAGTGCTTAGATACTCTGTTCTGGAGACAGAGGGATTCAGAACCTTCTCAACAGCTGATTTTTCAGCTTGTCTCCCATCCCTGCTGCAGATTATGTTGCCTTGCCAATGAAGAGGAAGTCAGATGGCATCTTGTCCCAGTGCCAGCAACGCATCTGTCTGAACAGGTAACTCTTGAAAGAGCAGTGAGGACCTTGAATGTTTCACACCATATACATTGATTTCATAGTGCGGGGTCTGTCCACTCTGCTTCCATTCCCTGGTGGTGCTTGATTTGAGTAGATGTTAATGGAGGCTTAAACCTAAAGCACAGAAGATAACAGGAGTTTGTGTGGGTAAATACAGCAGAGCAATTGAGTCCCTTTTGCTCTGGAGTCCTGGTTCCTTGTGGGGAGTGTCAGTGGGAGGTCCCCCACATCTTTATGAGAGGGGTTGCACAGGAGATTGTCCACGGGAAAAACTTCTGATATTCCCTCTCAGTCCATTTTATTCTTGCTGCAAATGAAAACAGAATTGACTTTGCTTTAAATTACAGCCTTTGAATTACAGATAATTCTCATCAGGTATGGATATGAATATGAGCATGAAGCTGTTTGTGGCAGTGCTGTTTAACTTGCTTGTTTCTTCCAGCCGTGAAGAGCAAAAGATTGACACTTTGCAAGAGATGGATGACTTCGAGAGGGTTCGAAAAAGTTTCAGTCCTGGTGAGATGGAAAGGTAATTAGCAAAAGAAGGCACTTGTTCTTAACTGTGTTTTCTTCCTCACTACAAGAGTGAGCAGTGAGATCACAGCTGGGTGACAAAGTGGTGCAATTTAAGAACCAAAAGTTGCTTAGTCTCTCTGTAATCAGAGCCAGGTGTTTCTGATTGTAGGGCTTGGAGTTAGAAATGCAAGAAGGCTCTAAAATAGTGCAGAAACCACAAAGCTCTTTCCTATAACAATCAAAATGACGCCTACCATGTTTGAACATGGTTGTGTGTTCCTTGTTTTATTGTTCATTACTTTGGTGACAAGTATCCAGTTATAAAGGGATGCTAGGGGACAGTTTTCTTGCAAAGAAATTCGTGCCAAAAAGATTCACGTTACGGTTCCTGCATTGTCATTTCCCACATTTCTGTTGTTTAATACCACAATTATGTGCCTCCTGGGACTTGCAGGATAGGGCTTACGTTTTTCCTTACAATTGAGAAGAAAATTGAGCATCAAAACCTCCATGTCTGCATGACAAGGGGGAGCTGAGAGTTAAACTGAACATTTCTGAGTTACTGAAAAGTCCGGATAATGTCATTCTTCTCTCCTACCTTACTGCTCACCCAGGCATAGTTGGATGGGCTGATACTCTGTCAGAGAAGTTATCCTGGCCTTTCCTGCAGGAAGTGTGTAATTACTGCTTGGGTGGAGGTGCTACATCCCTTGGCAATATCCATGGTGAGGCCATGGCGCCTTCTTGCCTTTACACATTCAAGTTTAATTTTTCAGGGTGGAGAAGATAGAGCAGCTGGAGAGGATGGTGTTTGACCTCCAACAGGATGTCCTCTCTCTGAGGAAGAAGGTGCAGAGGCTGGAATCCCTGTCCTTCCAGGAGGAGCCCCACCGGCAGCCGTGCGAGGTGGTGGAGCTCTTCAACGGCTACACCAAGGAACAGCTCAAAGAAACCATCAGGTTTGACCAGAAAATCAGCACAGCCTGCAAGACACTGCTCTACAAGCTCTTCACCTCCGACTACATCCAGAGCCACTCCATCACGGGGCGGAGGGGCAATACCTTCCGGGAGGCGAAGCCCATGATGGACGAACGCTGCATCAAAATCATCAGGGTGCTGTTGAAGCAGAAGTTTGGAGATCACCTCAGTGACACCGTGATCACGGAGAAGATACAAAATGTGCAGAAGGCTCTGAGGCAGAAGTTTAAGACAGAATGTCTCTGAGCCACAAGGGGGTACTTGGTGTCTCCTCCTGCCATTCTTGTGTGTGCACCTGAGCAGCCCTCCTGGGAAAAGATGAGTCCAATCTGCTGCTGTTCAGTTGATTTCCCCCAAGGAGCCAATCCAAGGAAACCATGTGCTAAACACAGCTCAAACCTCTCACTGCCAAACCTCTGCCCACGTTAATTGAGCAGGAATTCTGCCCAGCTTGGCCGAGTTTTTGCACATCTGCTAGCACTCTACAGGTTCCTTCCTACCCAGTCTGGGTGTGAACCTCACTGCAGGTGCATGTAATTGTCTCTATGACTTTTTGATGACGTGCTCAGAAGCTGAGGTCCAGGTATGGGTCAGTAAGTCAGCTCTGTTTAACCTTGCAGTGGGTTAGGGAGAAATGTTGGCTCTGGGATAGAGAGTCCAGCTGTGAATGGACTGTGTGTCACCCAACAGGGCTTCTCTCTGCATGACTCTGGTGGCCTCCTTCTGCCTGCAGGACAATATTTGTTCTCTTTGGTCCTAGTGAATGTGTTTTACAATTTCCTGCAGTAACAGAACAGCAGACTCATAAACAACACCATAAAACTTTCAGAGAAAGATAATTTCATTTTTTTCCTCTATTTTAATGTAGCTGTATGGAAGAATTGTCTTCACTTACGAAAACCTCCTGAAAAATAGAAGTGGCCACCTGTGGAAATTTTGCATTAATTTTCCTTTCAAGACCAGATTATTTCCATGGAGAAATCCTGTACTTTTTCATGACACAAGAGTGAGGGATGAAGGACAAAATATGGCCCACTGTAGTTACATCTTTACTTCAAAGATCAGACATGCTATGGACAGAGTCACCATAATTTAAATATAGTATTTATATCCTAGTTAAGAAATGCCAAGTACAACCAGAGCTTGCTAAGAAACTATAGAGAAGGGCTAGAAAGACACATCTTTTCCTAAATAGTTCAGAGCTGGAGTTTGGGTGGCTTAAAATTGGTTTTAACATTAAAAGAATAAGATGCTGACACCAGTCCACTTAACAGAAGTGCTGCAAAATGCCAAACATTCTCTTTTACAAAGGCTTCTCGAACCAGAAGTTGGTTTTCTAAGCTTAACTTTTAAATTATTCAGGAAAAGAAGTGTCAGTGGTTTTGCATTAATCAAAACATTTGGTTTAATTTATATGTTTTGTTGTGTTTTCAAGTATTTAATTTCTTCAGAGTTACATAAGAAATAATAAGACAAAATAAATGTATTGGAAAAACAAGGAGCTGTTTTGAAAGGAAAAAAAAAAGAAATGTGTTATTTTCTGCATTTTCCTCCCCCCTCTGCCTTTTTTCTAGTTGAAAAACAGAATCATTAAGGTAGGGCTAATGCTATAAAGCATTTTGATTTTGGAGGGAGATATGCTTGGCAATGTTTCTGGCACTGTTTTCGTCAGATGTTTCTAACAGTCATGTTAAATTGGTATAGATAACAACTAAAGATATTCCTTCTGTTTTCCCAGTGCAAATGCTTTTCCTAACTCTCTGTTATGCAAACATGCTGGTGATGATTTCTCCTTTGTAAGGACCTTGACTCGAGCAGCAGCTGGAGCAGGTCTGTTGTGATCACTTAGAGCCAAGAGTGCAGCCAGTCCCTGAAAAGACAACTCAACCTGAGCAGAACTGTCCCCAAATCTCCTCAGTGCAGAAACACACCCTGAAATCCAGCAGCCTTGCTGGAAGCATCTTGCCTTCCCACCACAGGGAAGGCCTTAGGCTGGTATCACTGCCTAGGGAAATGCCCCGGGTGGTTTCTAATGTTGACGGTACCAAAGCGAAGATTGAGGAGGCACAAACAGCCTTATCCTGCAGAACCTTAAAGATCATCTCATTCCAACCCCCGCCATGGGCAGAGACACCTTCCACTGGACCAGGTTGCTCCAAGTCCCTTGAACACTTCCAGGGATGGGGCAGCCACAGTTTCTCTGGGCAATCTGTGCTGGTGTGCCTCTCTCAATCTTCCCTCCTGATGCCTCATCAGATACCTTGCAAAGCTGCAGCTTTGAAAGCCAGTTCACAAATGTTATTTATTAAAACAAGTGCTGCTGCTGTCCTCCCCCGCTGAGCCCCCTCTGACAAGCTGCAGATCATTACTGCAAGAGGAGGGAGGAAAAAACCTGAGAGAACAGACTTGCTGTGGGGTGCGATGGCTCCCGAAAAGAGTTGTCTCTAATCAGCTCCCCTGGAAGCAGATGAGCTGGGTGACCTTTCTGCTTGAAAGGCCCTTTGGTGGCTTCCTCAGAGGTGACTTCACAGCCTAAAACACTTGCTGATATTCAGCGAGTGCTCCTGGTAAGTGGGCTGATGGATGCTCCACGGCTCTGTGTGCGGCACTGCCGCGGCACTAATGAGTCGATGCTCAAATGGGCCCTTCTCAGATATAAAAGTTGTCCTCAGCTACTCTCAAAGGCTTTGATGCAGCAGAGAGGGTTGGAGAAAGGCAACGCAGGCGGCTTTTCGTTAAACTTAATTTTTAAGGTATTTGCCAGCCAGAGGCAGCGTTTCCAGGCTAATTGGGAGCCCTGGCAGACATCAGCGATCAGACGTCACCGCGAGGATGCCGATGCTCTCACCTCCCTGAACTCTCCTGCTCTGGCTAATCAGCCTCAAGAGGGGGATCATACAGCACTGAGATGTGGCATCCCCTCAGGGATGAAGGGGTCAGGGCAGATAGAGGAGGAGGAGGAGCATTTATGCCAGAACCACTTCACTTGGGGGTGTTCAAAGCCCATCTCTCTCTAAGTGATGAAGGGCAGCTCTATTGAATCCCATTAACCTCCCACTTTATGTGAATTACTGGAGAAAACTGTACAGGTCTCTCTGTTGAGATTAATTACTCTGCTGAATCATCAGCATCTTGTTAAAAACAATACTCTCTGTTCAGCTTCTGGGCTGTCTGGGTGCAAGAGGACGTGGACAGTGAAAATAAAGGTCAAAACTCAGGGGTGTCTTCAAGGACTTTTTGCATTTTAAAAGGAAGCAGAAAGGGGACTTGTCAACTTTTGCAAATATGGGACAGGCATGGAACATCCAGTCCTCCCTCCCTCCAGCAGGAAGCAGAGCAGGAGTTCTGTCCCCGGGGCTTTACATGATTCAACCAGGGTGTGCAGCAACTGAGCAGGGACCTTACAGGGCTCTGGGCTCTCTGAGGGCCCTTGGTCCCCAGCACCTCAAAACACTGCAGTGGGTGCCACCCACCACCTGGTTACACCTCTTTTGTTTCCTTAGGAGCTGGCTGAAAGCTGTGTGTTACTCACTGGCAGCAATACACAGGATTTCAGGGAAAGATGGTACCTTCACCATTTATTTCAAATTAATTTCCTTTACTCTTCCAGGGGGATTCCATGTCCAGTACAGGCAGATTTTAATTTTCCCATTATGTGGCTTGTAGGAAACACTCACCACTGAGTCTCTCAATGTCTGCACTGCGTGCATCCCCTAGAAACCATAACACACCCATTCAGTGACATGCAAACCATGAGTATCAGATAAAGGAATAATATTAAAATGGAACTAAATCCCTTCTTGGATCTTAATCAAGGCTTACAATGCCTGGCTGCCTTTACATGAGCCCCAGACAGCCATTGCTGAGTCTGCCTGGTGCTCTGAGCTGGCTGAATGCAGTTGGAAAAAATCATCTGACAGAATGAATGGAACAGCAAATTGTGGAAATGTCCTGTGCTCGTGTCTTTGTCTTGGCTTGAGATCCTCCATCAGGCAGCTGAGGGACACAGAGAGACCTCAGCTGGGGGGGTCAATGAAATACCAGAAGAACAAGCCTTGACCTGTAGGAGCTTGAAGCTGTGTGACATCTCCACAGTGTCACAAGAAGATTTTTTATTTTTGGTTCCAGTAAGTCTTTATCTTATTTGGCTTCAAAAAGACAGTGAAAGAGGAAAAAAAAGCACACAGAGATGTGGCCCCGGAGCTGTATGTGTGTATTGTATTTGCATTTCTGGAATATTTTTTGATAAAAGTAATTTTTTGTACTGTTTTACATTTTTCTTGACAGCATACGTGTATATTTTTTTTTAAGAGTGCACACACATGCCTGGTAGGTGTGCAAATATATCAGATTTTATACTTTAAGCAATCTTTTATGTCTCTGCTTCAGTCACATATTCATTACACTTCATTTTTACCACTATTCCTCTGTCTGCAGTACATGATTGCATTATTCCACCTCATATCTCTCTATCTCCCCCATCTTTTCAGAGTTGAATGGAACTGGGGAGATCGTTATTAAAACACAGAAAGTACAGAAATAAAATTAACCAGAGCATCACTTCTCTGTATGATGAATACACTGAGGAAATAAAAGGGCCTTCGACTTCTAATAAAATCTGGATATGAATTGCCTCATAAAAGCTTAAATGAATTATATTCAGAGGCCAAAACGAGAGAAGAGAGAGAGCTCAGAGCCCTCTGACAGCAGGATGGCTGCTCTCCTGGCCTTGGTGTGCAGCCCAATGAAATATCCATGAAAGCTTTGGAACCAGGTGTGATGTTCTGCTCAGAAGGTGAGGACTTGACGTGACTCACATGTTCACAGCTCAGTAAGTCCCTCTCAAATAAATATTAACCCACTAAGGTTGCTGGAGCTCCTCCTGCTGCCTCCTGAGGTCTCAGCCCTTGCTTCTGTTCTCACCCAGGTTGCTTGATGGTGGAGGAAGGATCCCACAGAGGAGCAGAGGCTTCTCAACCCTGTTCTTGACCCACTCTGACCCTCCCAGGGTCCGACAAAGCATTTGGGGTATGGACATGGCTTCTCAGCTTCTTCATCTCTGTGCTGGAAGATGGAGGCTGGTGAGGAACATGCCCCAGTTCTTCTTCTTTGTAAAGCCCCAGTGTCCCCTTGTCAACATCACGTACATGCTGTCCCAGGACATCACTGTTGTCGTGAGATGCAGTTTGGGGGCATGTTTTCTTTTTGTTGGGTGGGTTCTTTTCTTTGGTTGAATGTTAGCTGAAGCCAAGGGGACTGCGTGCCTAACTCTGGAACAGAGAGATTAGCATCCCAGAAAGCCAGGACTGCATGGTGCTTATTGATTGTTTCTCTTAAATATAAGCAGTGTAGCCCAGAGTGTCAGGCATCCAAGGAAGAGGAGACTGCAGAACTGATGTACTGCAGGTAATGAATAATCGTTAAAACTCCAAAGGAGTTTATTATTGTTACCATTAATTTAAGTTGTACTGTGCCCAGAGACATGGAAGGTGGAGACAGATGAGTTCATGACCTGCATATTACAGGCTAGGTTTTAGCCTGGTAATATAAGGAAATCGATCATTTCTTAAGTGAGAAGACTGATAAAATCACTGACTTCAGAGGAGCAACATCATTGCTTTTATATGTTCAACAAGCTCACTGGAATGGTGCCAGAGAAGGGTCAAATCCCTCTTCTGTATATCTTAAATTCAGGAGTTAGTTTGCCCTCTGTTCCCCAGAGGCAGGAGGGAAGCAGGTAACACCATCCAGTGTTCACACCTTCACTTATGGCAGGATTTCCCCTCTGTGATAATCTGCCCTTGTGCAGGTTGGACATTCCCTGTTCTATTTGTTGACTCCCTGAGGTTTTACATACCCTGAATTCATAATAAATTGCCAAAAGTGAAGGAAAGCCATAGGAAGACCCCTCCAGCCAAAAAAAGGCTAGGCCAAAAGTCAGAGGTTTGCTGTTGTTCCTTAAAGTGGTTTGGTCCAGGAGTAAAACACTGCCACAGTGTGAGAACCCTGCTCTTCTTCACGGTCCCCAAATTACTTGAGCATGTTCCTTTGTACTTCACTGTGTGGTGGAAAGGACCCAAGCAAGAGGACTCCTTCCTCTCCTGGACACTAAACAGCAAAACCAGCTACAAACCACCCACAAAAAAAAGTCTGTTGTAGTTTGTGCAGACCACAAGGGAGGTGCAAACTGCTCTCTGCTTTTTGGGTTTTTATGCAGTGTATTTCCCAATTCTCACTAGAGCTGAACCAAGAAAAAGTTGGGTTTGCTTTCTGCAGAAGTGCTGCTTTTCCATTTGCAGATCTTTCTGTATTTCTTGGCTCGAAGCAGAAGGAACAAATATGAATGTATTCATGGCCCTTCCAACAGGACCTTTAGGGTGAGAAATGAAATCAGTCACTTTAATGGGTTGTCTGGGTAGAGGGATTTTACAACTTACTGTAGTCTTGCCTTTAATTCAACTAATTCCTATTTATATAATACACAGTGCTGGTTTAGTCAATGCTCTGAGGAAAAGTCATTCCTGAGAGAGCCAGTAGCAGACCTGCTTTCTGGTGAATAACTTGAAAGTTGCAACTGTGATGTCTGTATTTTTTCCTGTAATTGCTGCAGCCTGTGACCCACTTTTTTGTGCTTGTACAGCTTAGAGAGCTGCATTTATTAGGTCACTCAAGAGCCAGCAATACAAACCACAAAAAGGTGGACATTTCCAAAGAACTGAGAGAGGGCAGGGACCAACCAGCAGTGTTCCTTTGGAAAAATAACCCACTAACCCTGGCTGCCCTGGCAAAACTGTGTCATAAAGCTGGAGTAATCTTTGCTGACAAATGGCCTGGAAAGTGGGAAGGGAGAAGGCTCATGTTATCTTGTGAGAAGAAAGATGAGTTAATTCTTGATTAAGAAAGACAGCAAGTGCAGACACTTTCAGCTGCATGGACATTGTCTTGACATTGCCTGTTAAATGCCTAACAATGACAGTTAGTATGAATTAGCTACAGAATATGTTTTATTGTATTTTGCCATCCTCAGGGCAGACATGACAGACACTTTTAAAGAGAATAAAAACATAGAAGGGAAGGCCCCATATAGGTTCATTTTGAATTTGTAATGTTTGTAATTAAGAATATTGCACAGTCAAAAAACCCACATGTGATACCTCTATGTTACAGGTTAAGCTTCAACCTGGTCTGTCTTTATAGATAAAGGCATGGACAAGTGGGTGGATTCCAAAATGACAGGGAGAAACATACCTGAATATGGGAATTGTTTTTTTCATTTTCCAGGCTGAAAAGTGGGATAATGTTTTTGGTAAGCTGCTGAACTGGCAGTTCTTCCCAGGATGCCAATGCAGGGTCCAGTTTTCATTGCTGAAGTCAGTGTGAGTTTTTCTCAATAGCTTTGACCATCAGAAATTATTCAGATGCAACAATAACAAAAAAAAAAGTCATCAGAACTCATCAGGATTCAATTTTCCATCTCTGGATTTCAATTTGACAACAACTATCCATAGAAATAATTCAAATACGATTTTTGCTGCAGACAGAAAGGAAAGAGGGTGCTGAGAGCTCTCGTGTTGTTTGATAGCATTAAAGCCTTTCCTGTAGAAAGTGAGCTGGTGAAATTCTCCTTGAAATGTGCTGGATGGATTTACAGGCAGAGAGATGAGATGGGTAAACTTTCCTCAGCTTGGGGTAACCTCCCCCAGACCTTTACGTTTATCCTCTTAAATACAAGGACAAGATTTTTTGGGTTTTGGGTATCTTTGGAAATGGTGGTACCTGAGGCATTAGTGCAGTCAGAAGAAATGGGAAAGACTCTCTGAGGTACCAAGTATTTATCTGAGCCTGTGACAAAGCAAGGCCCAGCCCCTCCCCAAGGCTCTAGTAAAGTTTTGCATGCAGCAATATTAACCCCATCACATGTGTCACTGAGGCAGGGACCTGCTGGCTGGACTCTACAGAGACACAAAGGGAGATAATTTCTAAAACCCTCTTTTCTTTCAGTACAAAACCAACAAGTTCTCCACACAACCCCTCATTGATCTTTATGGTCCCTTCCAACCCAAACCATTCTATGATTGCCCCCATAGCTCGTACATATATAAATACAGATACTGGGATTTCCTTCCCAGAAATTTTGGCTTATTTCATTTCAAGCCCCCTGTTTTTCTAGTCCCATGGGAGACTTGAAATAGCAGTGGCTGCACAAGTGATGCTCTACAGCAAGATTCAAACCCATCGGGGCAACCGGTGTCCCATAAATGCTGTCAAAGCAGTGAGAAACCAGACTGTGGCACAGAGTGCTGCCTTTTTTCCTTCTCATTATGGCACTGAGAAAATGCTTTTGGCCTCTTCTGTCCTTCAGGGTTTCCCGTGGGGGCTGGACGCAGGTGTTTCACAGCGCTGTGAAAACAAAATGAGAGCCATCTAATACGTGGGCGAGGTGTAATATCTTCACTGTCCATGTCCATTTGGAAGGGTGCTTTAAGGCAGCTCTATCCCCAGCTTGCAGAGGAACTGGCAAGGGATTTCCAGACTCACACTGCACCGTTTCTGAAGAGTTAACAGCCTTGGATATTAAATAGCCTTTAAGGGAACAGGAGCAGCTGCGTGATGTTTTTGTAGACTGAAGGTGCAGCTCTGGCGGCACTAAAACTGGAAAGTCAACAACCAGATTAAACAGTACAGTTTAGCTCTTAGAGCCAGCCTGAGGCTTGCCAATGAAATTGGTTATGAGAGGCTGTAATTGAAAGGAAATCTGATATTTCTAAACCTCAGAAGGTTTGGAAGCTGTGGGTGAACATGGGCTGGGTGATGATGTGCATGTGTTGGTGTGAGCATCTCCATCCTATGAGGAACCACTTAACATTTCTTGCAACCATCCACAGATCATCTTGTTCAGAATTACCATAGGAATTAGCACTTGCTTGTATCAAAATCTAGAGTAAAATTATTAATTATTTATTCCATTTCCTTTCACTTGCCCTTTTGGTCTGCGTGGAGGACGAATGTGTGTCTGGTCTGGGGTTTTGATTGTAATTTTCTTTATTATCTCATACAACGAGCTCTTAGAGCCTACAGGTGACCAGCTTTTACATCCCACACTTGGATCTACCCAGCACAGAACTGATTTTGCTCAAGGTGCCAACTTCAATTTCTCAGAAACAATTTTGTTTCTTTCTTCCCTGGACATAAATGCATCTGTTTTCTTCTGTTATTCAGGAAAAAAAAAAGAGGAAAAAAACTCTCACTTATTCCCACTGTTCAACTTTGATAAAACCATAGCTTAAAAACCTCTACATATTAATAGTGTGAATCACTTAAGTGAGGTACATTATGTTTTCAATTTCCATGATGCTTTTAGTGTAGGCAACTTATCAGGGGCTGCCTTTTAATCTGTTGTAGCAATCTTGAACATTAAAGCCAGGTTATTTCACAAAGGGATGTATTCCTTTCACTGGGGAGGTTAATATCACCTATGATTATATTTGACATTTGGGCCTGGCATATTATTTTTCATACTGTGTCTGAGCCTAACTACCCACTCTTTGCCTGAGCGGTGTTTGAAGTGGGTACATTTCAAATATCTGCACACATCCATGAGTGTCATCCTAACAGCCTCCCCGCTGTAAATAAGAAAAGACAATTTAATGAACAAAATGGGCAGGGTGAATTCAGGAAATGAATTTTATTTTCTGGTGGGTAAGCAAGCAAAAGGTAAGTGTTGTTGTTGTGCATTCCTGCTGAAGAAGCTGCAGAAAGGGAGAGGGTGCCGTGCTCCTTGGAGGAGCATCTCCAGAGCGTCGTCATCGATAGCATCCCTGAACAAACACTGCTGAGATGCAGCCAGGCCTCCCAGCTTCCTGCAGAGATTCCTTCCATAATGCAACCCCACAACATGGCTTAGAGGTCTTCTCTCCCCAGGAAACAGGGATCCATTTGAAGAGACAGGTCCAGAAGCTGATGTCTCAGGCTGAGCGGCACTTCACGTCCTGTAAAGCCGACAGACTCCGGCTGGCTGTCAGTGCAGGGCTGTGTGAGCATGAGCCTAAAAGGACTCTTCAGAGCTGAAGATGGTAAAATTAATCTTGAATCTCCGTGCTGGCCTGGTGAAGATGATAATTCTCAATTAGGGTAGAGTGTCTTTCATTTAGCAGTCAAGGGAACCTGTGCCATGGACAACAATGACTCATCCATGTCTCAACATGAATAGATCTGCCCACTTCAGCTGCTCTGTGTGAACCCCACTGACTCCCTTTTGTTTTGGTAGGAACAGGCTGCTGAAGGAGAAGCTTGAGGAACTTAACAAGATCTCAGCAATACCTAGAGCTGAGCAAGTTCTTAAGGAAACCAGGGCCTTTCTACTTAAAATATGAGTTCCTGGGTGCTGTTTCTGTCATTAGCTGCGATATGTGGAAGCCAGCAAGGCCTTGATGTAGCCTTTGGATGCTTGGTAGTTTTAAATCACTGACCTATTTTAGGCTTTGTTTGTTCAGCCATAGAGCCTTGGTTATGTCCTGATGAGCTATGAAAACAGAGCTGAAAGGGAAGAATAGGACATGAGGAGACAACAGTTCAAGAGAGGGAAAGAGTAAGTGGAACTAAATTACCACCAATTTATGAGGCACCACAGTGTGTTAGTGGATTTCATGGAGGACTCCAACAACTGAGCTTGAAAAAAACTCATTTCCAAGTCCCATCCTTTGATTTATTTTCAAAGCTACGTGATTATCCTCCCGTAATCTCTTCCTTTGTCTTTTATCTGTTCCTGGCACTGAGTCTACAGCGGAGGAAAGACCCCAAATGGTGACAGCAGCAACTCTACCCTTTGTTTCATATAGTGCAGGTAACTTGAGACAAAAGGGACTGTGTAGGACTACAATATCAAACCTAAACAGCCAACAAAAGAGAGAATATCCAGGTCCTAAGCTCTCTGAGCACTGCCAGGGTGAAGACACCAATATATGGCATCAGAGCCCACTGCCCTTTGCTTCCTAACACAGCCCAGTGCTCCCTGGAGGGACTGCTGGATATCAGAGGGTGTCCTGCAAGTGGAAGCTCCACTTGACAAATCTGAGTAGAGCCAGACAAAATGTCATCAAAATGAAGCCATTTGGATTAATTGCAAAACTCCCTGACCTTAACAGGACCGGGATTTCAGCCTGAATTTCCCCTATTGCTTAGATATATATTAATACAGTCACAGTCATGGAAAATGAGGGAGAGGGCATTAGGTCATCACAGAAATCTGCTCCTGCATCTACCTGTATCTGATCTATCATTTCTACAAATTCCCATTTCCACAAATCTCATAGACTTGGAGGCTTCATTGTTCCCCACACAATTGGCTCCAGTGTCCTTGCCCCTAGAGAGGTCTCTCCAATACCTGGTTTCTACCTAGTATGGGTTGGGAGAGCTCCAGAGGTGAGTTCAGGGTCATTTCAGAAGTGGTCAAATAGAATATTTTATGTTTTGCAAGACATACCTTTGGGCTAGCTGATGGTTTTTTATGCATGAACCCAAAATTTTTGAGTCTGCCAGTTTTCCCCTGTGACACAGCACTGCTTAAACAGAGCTGCTCATGAGGAGCCCAGCTCTGGTCAGGGAAAGGTCCCTTGTGAAATGTACCTCTGGAACCCCTGTCCCCTCCTCCTTGTCCCCCAACACATATGCTCTGCATTCAGACCCGGTTCCAGTGAGGACTGCTGTACTTACACTGTGAGTTTTTTATGACTGCAATTTTGTTTAACATTGCCCCTGAAGAGCTCTGTAGTGTTTTTCAGAGTTCCAAGTACAAGAGCTCCTTGAATCTTTCCCCTAAGTATTCCTATCGCTGTCAAGAAAGAATATTAGCAGAGTGTGGTCCTGACTTCCACTCTCTCATTTGGAGGCTGTGATTCATGTTTTATAGCATCCTGCTCCCATTACACCGGCTCTGCTTTCCGGGGGTTCTTTCTGCAGCATCTCCTACAGCAGGAGGACTAATGAGTTTTTATGTCCCGTGGGTTTGTATCCTTTATCTCATATCTGTTCTCTCTCATTTCAGTAAACTGGATCCCGTATCCTGCCTCTTGGCCATCCTGTCCAGACAAGGCAGGGCAGCGGGAGGGATGTTCTCCAGCTGCACAGATGCAAACTGGTCCACCAGCGTGTGCTGCCTGGCCAGCAACACAGTGCCAACAGAAGATGCAATGGATTACATTTTTCCTTGTTTCATTTATTTTACTGAGGCCATACTTTTCACAAAATTTCTATTTCAGACCCTTCCTTCCTTTCTCCCACCCACCCTTCCACTCACCACTGAGTGATTTTGAACACTGGTAATGAACTGAACTTGAGAAGCAGCCAGATCAACCAGCACAGTTGCAGAAACCTCATCTCCTTTGGAAACCAGGATAAAAATCCAGCTGCAAGGATTTTGAAAGTGCAAGGAGAGGATTCTACAAACAATTCGTAGCAGGGAATGCTTGTAAATGCCATTTGATAAGAGCTTGTCAGCACAGTGAGGCGGAACAGCTGAACTTGTTAATGAAAATGCCTTTTCTATCAACATTCAACTATTTTGCAAGGCAGGATTGTTGCAAACAAAATAGTTATTTTTTAAAAAAAGAAGAGATTTCTCTCCTATCACATCTGATTGCAATATTAGCAAGCAAAATGTCATTTTGAATGGACTTTTTGGAAGGGAACTGGGTATTTATAGGCGTACTTCCTAAAAATTGGTCAGAACAATAGTTTGAATTGAAGAGAAGCCATCAATTTTTTCGCTCCCTTCCCTCTGCCAGGGCAAACAGCTGCTCGTGGGCTGTGCCCAGTGTGGACCTCTCTGCAGATGAGCAGTGCTGTTGTGTGGCTGTCAGGCCACACTGAGGGCAGCTGCCATCGTTCTCCTCCCAAAGAGGGTCCCCAGGAGGAAGGAGCCCTCCAGCCTCAAAGGCAAGGAGGGGACTTTCCTCATAGGTGGCAAAACCATAATCTGGATGCAGCTGCTATTACATTTCAAGCTTTTTTGGTTAGAAGAGGAGACTCTTGAGGTGAGAGTGATTTAGGAACATCTGAGAGTCACTGATGCTGGCGACTTCCCTGGTTTCCCGTGCTTGAGCTCAGAGCTGGGGTTTCTATCTAGGGAATCCATCACAAGTGTGCTCCTGGTGGCACTAAAAAACCCTGCCATGCTCCATCACCCCTGCTGCAAGGATGAGCTGCCAGACCACATCCTCCTCCTCAGGCATCCTACCCCTCCGCAGCTGCTGGTCTCAAAGCAGGTCACTTTGGTGAGCTTTGCAGTAGCCTTTGCCTGAGTTACTGAGAGGCTGGGCTCTGCTTGGCTGAGCCTTCCATATTCTGGGAAATGAGATAAATTCTGGCACAGGCCCTGCATTGCTAATTAGAACCCAGTGAAGGAGCTGGCATCCCCTGCAACAGGCACTGATGATGCTCTAATACTGGCTGGTTTTACATGGTGATAACTGGGATCAGAGCAGGGATGACTGGGATCAATTTTACTGAACTTCTCGTGCCCCTCCTGTCTGGCAAGGAGGGCACACGGTGATGAAGCAGGACATCACCATCTCACCTTCACTTCTGAATAGTGCATCCCAACCTCATCCCCAGGCCAAGATGCTGCAGGATATTCTCCCAAGTGTATAAGGAGCAGAAACTTTCAGGCTGTGAGGTGGACTCAGCTCATAAACAAGCTTGTCCGCAGAATCCTGATAGTTTCCACCTGTACCAAGCAGATTTATTCCTGCAGCTCAGCTGCTGGGACTGGAAAGTGTTCGGCATCATGTCCACAACTCATCTTCCAGCACAAGGGAAGCCAAAAAGTCTAGTTAAAATATGATGGGGGAGGATGGTCCTGACAATTCAATTAATGCAGGGTTTGGGAGATAAAAATCCAGCAGGAATTGTTATGTACTTTTGTGAAGATGGTACTTACTATGTAGAAAAAAATGTAACGATGGCACTTTATCTGAGAATTAATATGAGCTCATTTTCTCACCCAGGGTGAGCCAAGGAGAACGTGTGACTGTGTGCTTAGATCTTCACAGTGGCTTTTACTTTCGTGTGTTCAAACCCAGCATCACTTTAAATTATTGTTGTACAAATAGGAGTGAAAACAACACTAAGTCCTTCATCGTGAAGTATAGAAACATTATTCTTCTCTCAGGCTTCTTTGTAAGTTGCCATATATTACAGCTGCAAAAGCAAACACTAATCCACCTGTGTGTGCCCACTAAATCATATTAGCCTCCTACAAAACACAATGCTCTCCCCACGGACACAAAGTCCTTGCTGAGAAACCCAAGGATAATATGAACTGACCAGAGAAGTGAAGGGCTTTATTTTCTTTTTTTTTTTTCTAAAAATCTCTCTTTGATTTGAAATCCACCAAATTGCAGCCCTGTCACTGCTCAGAGCCATCTGCTTCCTCTTCCCACTAACGAAGCCCTGGCTATTTACCTCCAGCCTCCAGTTTTGCTCTTCATTATTTGCTGGCTACTCAGAGCTGCTTCATTTAGGAAAACAGCTGTTTCCACGTGC
Organism: Neopelma chrysocephalum; assembly: GCF_003984885.1. Lineage (NCBI taxonomy): Eukaryota > Metazoa > Chordata > Aves > Passeriformes > Pipridae > Neopelma > Neopelma chrysocephalum. The sequence goes on from NW_020897781.1 coordinate 1,621,072, forward strand.
AAGCCTGGCCACGATGTGCTGTGCTCCAGCCACTTGGCTGCTCCGTGTGCTCAGCTGCATCCGTGTGCCAGGTGCAAACAGCTGTGAAACCTGTGCTGTAAAAATGTGAATGCTTCCCCTTTTGGCTGTTGAACCGCTACCTCCCGGCACTTTGGGTGTTTGGCTCCCTGTTCTGTGAGATGTTCTGTCTTAGGGCTGTGCTGAGGTAGGAGGGTTTAGTGTCCCTGTGGGTGCAGTGGGGTGAGGTGAGGTGTTCCCCAGGGTGTGAGCTGGGGTTGCTTGGGGTAAGAGAGGCAAAACCCAGGCTGGGCTTCTCCTGGTGGGGGAAATGTGTGAGCAAGCCACAGATCAAGCTTTCTCCTTCCGAATATGGCAGTGCATCCCTACCTGAAAACCTGCTGGGGTCTGGGAAGCAGGTGAGGCAGATGGAGAAAGGGTGGTTCCCAAGGGAGTCTCACTGTCCTGGTTCAGGAAACTTACTTGCTGATGGTGCCAGCTTTGTTTTACATGAGGGAACACTCACTTTCTGTATCAAATTCAGGCTGGACATCCCATGGAGGCATCACACCCGGCAAGAAGGCAATGGCATTTTATTTCTCTTGCAGTATGCTTAGTTCCAACAACTCCTAGGCAGGGATAGGAGAAGATAAAACTTTCTCTGTGTGCAACAAATTAGAGCAAACTGGAAATGGGACTTCCTGGCATATCAATATTTGACTGGGGGTGATGTGGGGGCGGCATTGATTGTGTTGTGGCTTTGATGCGTTGTCACTTCAAAGCACTAAACTCCCCGAATAGTTCAGGATCTGCACAGATGTTGGCAGGTGATTATAAATCCATGCAGAGACAGGGAAAAACCAGTCTTTGGGGAGAGCTTCAAAGCTGAAGCTGAGAACATTGCAAATGTTATGAAATATTTCAAAGTCTGTCAAGTGGGAGCTATGCTTTTAGATTAGGTTAAGGAATGTGTGGGCTAATTTTGTAAGACTCTCCAGCATTTACCGTGGATTATGGATTCTCTTTTAATCTTTAAATGGCTGCACTTTTCTTTCAATTTTCAAAAAGAAAAAAGCCTCTAAGAAACCTGACAAAATTGTTTCTCCATACACTCAGTTTGAAGACAACTCCCAAATGACTGCAGTTAGTGAATTATACAGAGCCGTTTACTAACAAAAATGGGCAAATAGGTCTAATGAGGTGTTCCCAGCTTGGAACATGCACCACTCCTGGCACAGGGAAGGAAGCAGTGTGAGGACACAGCTCCAGGGGGACCACAACCTGCTCACTGCTCTTCCTCCCATCACTTCTCATTTTGCTTCTGTTGCTTATCTATCTTCAGCTTTTCAGCTCAGTGTTTTCCCAGCCTCACAGGAGCAACACAGACCTGAGAGAGGAGCCTGGACCTTCCTGACTGATGCATTTCAGCAGAGCTTCTCTCTTACTTATGACAGAATCCCAGAATTGTTTGGGCTGTAAAGGACATAAAGATCATCTGGTTCCAACTTTGTCTGTGACTTTCCCACCTTCCAACCATTCACCAAAGTACATCCCAAGTGGCCTGTTTCTTGCTGTGAATCACACCTGTTAAGGTTGCTTTTTTTAACTGCCTCTGCCCTCCAGGCAGATGCAGCACCCACCTAATTTTAGTTCTGTGAGTCATCACACCATAGATTTTTGACAGGGAAATATTTATTGCCAGTTAGCAGGTGTGGAAGCCTGCTCCACCACATCCCAAGGACCAACACATCCGCTCCAGCTCCATTAGTGGTGTCACTGTAAATACATGAGCAGCTTTGGACTTGCAGGGACAGACTTTTAGCAGCTGTGTGTCACCACAGCCATCAGCTCTGCTCGTTAAAGCCAAGAAAAGGACCGACTGCTAATGGAGTGCCAAGTGAAACACTTCTGCAGAGGATTTTGTCCTTCTCCTTTTCTGTTCTGTATGCAGAAAAAAAAAAAAGAGTGGGCTTCTTGAACCTCCTCATTGTAAGCTAATGTGTTGCTTGCTTAAAAACCTGTCAAAATCAAGAGAAAAGAATAATACTTTTGATGTTCAATTGCATGATTTTTTTCCCCTTTGAGTCAAAGCATTGTTTTAAATTATTTCAGCCATCAAAGCTTATTTAGCAGAGATTAAAATTCAAAATTAGTTTAAGAAAAGATAAAGAACCACTTAGCCTGTTTTAATTCCCGTTGTCTTTGTGGGAGTTAGTGTGATTACAATAGAAAAATACATTTGGGTATGAGTGGTGGTGGTGGAGAGCAGAGAGCTGGATTTTGAGCCTGAAAATCAAAACATACTTATGTAGCTGCGATATTTTTTTCAGGAATTTTATTTCAGACACTTAAGGAACCCAAGACATTACAGAAATGACAAAAAAAGGAGAAACATCCTGCTTTATAGCTCTAGAGCTCTGGAGGCAGCTTTTGCTTCTCTTGAAGGCAGTTTGCAACGTGGGAACTTTACTCTGGTCTCTGCATCAGCTTTTTAACCTGGCCTTGTAGGTACCTTCTGTATATTTAGACGTCTAAAGATGATGAGCAAGGGTCATTGCACGGGAGTGAATGAAAAAGCTCATTCGGGATTTCATTTTGCAATAGTTGCCCAATTTCTTTTCAGTTAGAATAAAGCATCTCTCCCAGCAGTGAATCTTGTGCTTTTCCCGGCTTTCCGAAATGAGTTCACGAGCCTTCAATAAGGGAAACTGTGTGAATCACTAAAATATAATGTTTGCTGCTGAGCCTCCGCGGCGAAGCTCGGCTCTCAGGCTGTGAGGAGCACAGACATCCTGAAACCACATTTCCCCCTGATGGCTGGTGGCAAACAGAGAGATAATGAGGCTCAGCCGTATTGCTTTCCCTGCCTGCTGCTTGGAGAGGTGGGAATGAGGTCCTCGGGGAGAGCCTCTTAAATCTGATTCACAAGCGATGGTTTTGGGAGATCTGTCACGTGCTGGTTGATGCTGGTGTGTAAAATGACATTTCCCTGGTACTGAGGGGGAATTGGTGTGTGAGTGGCTGCAGTGTCAGGTTTGCAGCATCACAGGATTTCTTCTGGAAGCCCCTTGAGGAGGTTTTCCAACAGTCTCGTCTTGACCAAAAACCAGTGCTATTGCTCATATTTCTGTTTGAATTTCCTGCTGGCACATTTCAGCATTCTGGGGTGGTTCTGCCCCCCAAACCCCCTTGGGTGAGATCCTGGGAACAGATACAGAAACCCAGTCGTGGTCCTCTCTGCATCTGCACAGCAAAGGAGTTCACAGCTGAGGGGTGACATCTGCATAGGCTCAGATGTCAAAGCACAGGAGTTATGGCAATAGTGACAGTGTGAGTAAAGCATGTAAATACAGGGGTGTTTGTGTGAATATACTAATGAGGAGATGCAGAATGCAAATCTGCAGGGGGTAATATTAATGTATGGTGTATTTATGCCACAGGGAATCCCCAGCAAGCATTTCCCTCCACTTCAAACCAAAATCCTTGTAAAGGAGTGGAGACTTATTGCCAAGGTTTGCTGTGTTCTGCCACATGACAGCTCAGCAGCAGGATGGGACTCAGCCTCCTCTTCCTCACCCTGCCATGAGCAGAGAAACCTCCACTGTTGGAGCTGGGGAAAGAAATAAGCCTGGATCAGGTACAGGTGATTAATTAATTAACTCTCCTCTCCCTGCTCCTCCTTCTCCCCAGCTCATCCTGGAAGGGAGCTGACCTGCTTTAGGGTTTAGGTGATGGTGAAACTGGTTATTTTGTAAAGATTTTGGCCAAGGCTTACTTAAACGAATTCAAGTGAGGCTCTACAGGGACAGAGGGTTTCATTATTGCTTTTTCTATGTTGGAATGGTGCCTTTAAGCCACCAGGAAGGTCTCTAAAAGCCTCTGTGGGAGAATAGGGAAAGCAAAGCCTGTTCTCTGAGCAGTGGTAGGAAGTTATTGTGCAATCAGGTAATGTTTTAAAGGGTTACTTGGTGTTAAAAGTCAATATTTTGTGCAGCTTTCTGCTGGGGAAGGAGTGTTTACTGTCTGTAGCTATAGACTAGTACAAAGCCATCCTGAGATGGGCAGGTTTACCTTTAATCTTCTTGTCCTGTGTCCTACAACAGGAAAAGGAAAATTAAATGGGGACTGGTCATCCTGGTGGTGAGAGTCCCTGTTTTTCCTTAGGGTGTCTCTGGAGTTAAGTGTGTGATTGGTCATCCAATTGCTCATGGAAAAGAGTAGGAATTTGGGTTAATGCAGAACACTTGCACAAAACTTGTTACTAACACTTGTTAGAGGGCGTCGGTTTTCAAAAAATGTTCTTGGCTTTGATTCTGTTAGTGCTGGCCAGTGTCTGATGTCTTTCCAGGGCACTATCCAGGTGCACAAATCCCTGAAAAAACGAGGTCTTTATCTGAGAGGAGCTTGACTTCTCATCAGTCAAAAAACGGGCTTGAGGTGAGTGTTCCCACTCCTAGCAAAATGCAAAGCTACCTCTTTGGGGTTTGTGTCAAGGCACAACTCTTGGGGTGTGTATGGGAAGAATTCTCCCAAGAATAAGCTGGAAAAGCTTTTCATCCAGAAGTCCATTTTCTTCAGTGCTACATTTTTGCTTTTTAAAATCTAATTTGGTGGGTGCATGCATTGTTCCACCACTGAAAGAGCTTAATGCTCTTAATTTCCTTCATTTATTTGAGTAATTCTTCTGTGCTTTGTGTGTTTTCTAACAGCCCCTGCCTCACCAGCCTTTCCAAACCACGGTGAACAGATCAGAGCCTCTAACAAGCTGTAAAACAGGTGATAGAGATCACAAGGACAACTTGTAATTCGGTGATCCCATCTATTTGCCATGGAAACCAGCAGCTGGATTCAGAGGATGCATGTGAAACCTCTTCCCAGGTTGCCAGAGAAGGGCTCCTGGAGCTGGGCTTGCCGGGCTCGTGGTGTTGAAATTGCAGATCTCTGCTCCCCATGAGCTGAAGCAACATCCTGAGTGGGGAAAGTTAATTAATCCACCAGACTGAAATCCCCAGTGTCAAATATTCTTTTCCACTGGAGTGTATTGACAGCTGGAGCCCAAGGAGTCCATGAGCAGCCCGAGGATGACAACCAACAGGAAACTTGGGACCGACATGAGGGAAGGAAAACCCAGTAATGTTTTCTTGGTAAAACTTACAGTGGATGCTGCATGGGAGTCAAGAGAAATAAAAGAAGCAAATATAAGGTGCCAGGGGAGAGAAGGGAGAAGTGAACATTTTTCTAATCCCCGAATTTGACAGCCAGTTTATATGAAATAAACTCTGAAGGCTCCTGCCTTCCCCAAGGTATTTTCTTTCTAAACAGATCTATAGATACACTAATTAGCTGAAGGAGAAGCACAGGAGTTAATCCCTAATCATGTAAATGTGTTGTTTCAATTAATTAATGCACGTGGCACTTTTGCTCTGGTGATCGGCACCCTAAGGAAAGACAGAGGAAAATAATCATGTTTAACAGTCTAATCCCATTTATTCCTCCAAACTTTAATGGTGTCAAACATTCCCATAATCTTTCTCTATAACTCAGTGTTGTTTTGCAGTGGTGTGTTATAAATTAGCTGAAATCACAGGCTGGAAGTGCCAGTTTTGGAAAAAGAAAAAGCATTTTCTTGTTGCCTCCATGAAGGGATGGAAAGGGGGGAGAAGCAAAGCACTATTTTCTGGGTGCTGATGGGGCTTTACCAGTCTATAGCATTACAGGGGGGTTGTTAGAGCAAGCAGAAAGACCTGGAAGAAGAAAACAAGCCACCAAAGAGAATATTTTCAGCCATGAAACAATTTTTTCTTTAATTAAGCACCTTCCTGACCTTCTTAAAAGAGCTGCACAAGCCATTTCTACTGCTTTTTGCCAAATGTTATCATTTCAGCTCAGACAGTCACAGTGGAGGTTAATAAAAAGGACATGTTTATATAAACCTGGGGGGACTGTAAGGTCCTTTCAGTGCTGTTTCTGAGAACTGGAAGTGCCGCATCAGAATTAAAAGCTGCTTTGTTAAGGAAAAAGCACAAAAGGAATGTGGAACGAGGCAGGTGAGGCATGGATGAGCCCTGCAGAGTAGTCAGCATGGAATGGAGTGTGCAGGAAAGTTCTGGCAAGACAAAAATACCCACAAACGGGATGACAGAGGCATCTGTGGAGCCGGTAATTACCTCCTAGACTGGGCAAAGGCTGCTTTTATGAAAGGGCAGAGCACTGTTTGGTTTGTCTGAGGTCTCTGTGGAGAGGTGTGATGTTTGCAGAGGTTGTTGTTATGTGGTTTGTAGGGGTTTTTACTGACCAGCAGCAAACATGCCTTTATTGCAGCTCTTCTTGTTGGGGTTTGGAGCTCTGAGGTGAGGGGTGATGCTCAGAAGAGAGGATGTGCAGGTTGCAGAGATGCAGGAGCAAAGTCTTTGAGGTGCTGGTGGGGCCTGCAGAGTTTGTGGTCCACAAAGCCCTTTGTCCTTGTCCTGACAGCAACAGCCTCCTCAGCCATGGAACACCTCCAAATGGTTCTTCTCCAGCCTAAATGCAATGATTTGAAATAACTGAAGAAGTAATTAGAGAAGAGGCAGGAGTCGACTAAATTGCAGAGGCCAGAGTGTGTCATGGCTGTGAAAGTGGGATTTTTTTGGTCTGTTCTATCACATGTAGCTGGTGGACAGGGCTGAGAGCTCCTGAGGAGCACTGGTAGGCCAGGGAAGCTGAGTTCATGGCTCTTGGGGTATGTTTGAGTTTGGCTGCTGTACACCTGACTGCACAGCTCAAGAACTGATCAGCAAAGCTGTAAATACCACTTCTTGGAAAGCCCTTTAGAAATACACTGCACAGGGTCTGGAGACAATGCTGGGGAAAAACACACTTGGACCTCTTTGGCCCCATGGGCCAAATCTATATATTATAAACTTGATTTTTTGGAACCTTTTTTCTTTTGCTTTCCTGGAGAACTCACACCGGGGCTTCCTTAAAGGCTTTCTCCTTCTCCTAGAAAGCAGACAAACAAAGCTCTTCACAAATCATTTAGGGTTTCCCAACATTTCTCTGGTTGATAAAGAGGAAGGGTTTGCAATAACAAACCCTGAGTTTTGCCCTGGCTCTGCAGTGTCTCAGCATAAACCCCAGCCCATGTTGGCTGAGCCACTACATGCCTGTGTGATGCTCAATGCAATTAGTTGTTTTTTTCTCAAAAAAAGTTCTTTTTTGGGGGGGGAATTTCAGTTTTCTGTGACGTTTTTTCCTACCTGTTGCTACGGTAACTGTTTTGTCAGTCCTCCAATTTGGGTGTTTGAGTGGCAGAAGGTTTAATTTTGCTTCAGTAAATTACCCCTTTCCTTTGAGTGTGATTTCCTCTGGTGGAAAATTCCTCCAGCAGCTTCCCATCACTTCAGAGAGCATCCTTGTTAAAGATCACATCTCCCTAATTTCCACTCAGAACGTGAAACCTTCCATTTGTCCATTTACTGGACTGACTGAGATTCACTTCTCTTCTTTGAATCTCCAGGCTTGTGCCCTGGTGGTTATTTAAAACAACAGTCAGCTCTGAACTGAGTCCTTGGTGATAAGAGAGACTCACAACCTGTCTGAAGTAAGTGGATTGCATGGGGGAAAATCACGAGTCTGCTCTGAAGCTCAAGTACATCCCTGAAAACCCATGTCTGGAGGAAAGTGCTGCTTTACCCAAACTAAACCAAACTTGTCTCTGTCCAGCATGGAGTGATGCTTAACCTCACTGGCAGCATCAGACTGCAAAGGGCTGGGAGTTGCATTTATTTTGCTGCTCTTCCTATGACAAGATAATGCTGATTTTTTTCTTTCTTGCTGATTCTTTCTCCTTTCAGTCTGTTTTTGTTTGTTTGTTTTTATTTAATTGTTCTGAAACTTATAAACTTAATGTTAGTCTCCTGCTGAAATGTGTTTATAAGCAGTTTGTTGCCACTTGTTTAAATGAACTGCAGTGGGGCGGGTCCAGGGAGGACAGGAAGAAATTGCCAATTTCTGAACAGCCTGGAAAGAAATCTGAAAAACTAATATCAGATGTTGAAAAGACAGGCTTTTACCCCCTTGTTCTTTCCCTTAGACACACATCCCACAAGGAGCCCTCCTTGCTACCATCCTCTTCAGCCATGTACCTCCCAGTTATCTGCCCCACACTCCACTGTCAGAGAAGTGTTCAGAGAAGAAGGGGAAGGGATGAGCCCAGCAAGAGGAGAAGGGTGTTTCTATACACCAGGTAACAATGCTGAAAGTCAAGAATTCTGCTCTTACCGGCCATCGTGTGCTCAGCCTCAGGGCTGAAACCCTGGTTATTCCCCCTCTCTGGAACATGGCTCTAATTTCTAACAGCAGCTCTTTCCTGCTTGAGAGTTTACATTTGCTTTCCCAGTTTACAAATCTCTCTAGTGGCTTAAGAACTTCCTGATAATTCCCAGCAAATTTTTTTGAAACCTCAGTGCAGACAAAAAAAACCCCACCAAAAATCAAACAAATTAGAGTTTTTTTCTGTTCCATTCCCTGTGCCAAAACCCCCCAAGAACTGTTGCTCCTGCTTTCAGAGTAGATTCACACCTGATTTACACCCATTGTAGGGAAACTGGAAAAGGCTCAGGCAGCCCCACGGGGAGCCCCTTGCCAGGAGCAGTTTCTCAGGGGTCCCCCCCTGTGGAGCACCCCGGACCCGGGTGTTCTCCAGGAGAGTTTGGAGCATCCCTGCACTCGGGCGATGAGCGATGGAGCTCTGCCACCTTGTGGGATTGTCGCCCTGTCGCCTCACCCACCTGGCACCCGGCAGGTTTCATACCCAAAGGTCCCTTTCCTTACTTTATATCTTATAGAAAGCTCAAAAAAAAAAATTGCGATGCATTGCAAAACATGGCTATAAATCCTTTGACTGTGTCACAAAAATCACGAGGGATACAGCTGGCGCTAAAAGTTACAATTTCAGTGCAACGTCTTGGAAGAAATGTGACCTTTGCATTGACTCTGGTGCTCTTCCCTGATGGCTTTTTGGCCCTCTGGGTTCCTGTGCAGGACCTCAAAGGATGTGAGAGGGGCAGGGCGAGGTCTGCAGATCCGGACCAGAGGTGGGTGGTATCTTGGGGTGCCTGATGGTTTTGGGAGGTGGCTGCTGCCCAGCTGAGCCCCACACTTGATGTGGTGCTGTGGGGGGGACCTGTGTGCTGAGCTGGAGCTCACACACAGAACATGCTGCTGCCTTCTGCCTTCACAGGCTGATCAAGAGGGTGAGCTGGAGCTCCCTGTGTCCACCTCAGCCACAGGTGGATTTTTAGAAGTCTCACATTAATAGAATCACAGAGTGGTTTGAGTCAGAAGGGACCTTAAAGCTCATCTCGTTCCAACCTCCTGCCATAGGCAGGGACACCTTCCACTAGATCAGGTTGCTCCAAGCCCTGTCCAACCTGGCCTTGAACACTCCCAGGGATCCAGGGACAACCACAGCTTCTCTGGTCATCTTGTGCCCACAGTAAAGAATTTCTTCCTAACATCTGATCTAAACTTACTTACTCTCATTCAGTTTGAAACCATTCCCTGTTCTTCTATCACTACAGTTCCAGCAATCCCTCAAAAGTCCCTTGGGCTTTGAAGATTCCTTCATCCCACAGGTAGGATGTTTTTGATGATCTTTTACGGAGTTTTAAGAATCTGATCTATTAGGCAGCAAACAAATACTTCAAGGCAGTTATTCTGAGATAAAACTTTATTTTAGCAGCAGTTTATCTGCCCTCAGAGCAGCAGAGATATTCTCCCATCCCTTCAAGTTTACCACCTGGGAAACTTTTCAGCCATAAATAGTCAAGAGCTGCTATTCTGGATTTTCAGAACTGTGTGACAGGTTAAAAACAAATAAAAATAACTCTCGAAATCAAAGAACAGGTTTCTGATCTCTGCTGCTTCCCGCCTACAGGACTTGCAGGAGAATAAACTCCTACAGACTTGTTATGCTTTAAAAGAATAGAGGTGCTAGATTTGGATGAAAATCTGCTCTGCTTTTGTTTAAGTGGTTGCTATTGTTTGCTTTGCTCTTCTGGGAAGGGATGAATCACCACCTAAAATCGGTATATGCTCAGAAAATGTTCCAATTTGACTAAAAAGTCAACAAAATTCACTTCCAAGCAACTGTAGACAATTTGTGATGTCAAATCTCATTTATGGCAATACAGAATATAAAAACAATTTCCCCCCCCACAAGCAGAAGGAGTTGTAATTCTTAGAGGAAATAAAACAAACAAGGGAGCTTGAGCTAACACCACCAAACTGTAGGATAATCTGCAGGATTATCCTTTAGGTATTGATCTCAAGAAAAAGAGGAGCAGCTGCAGAATCCTCTCAGGGCAAAATAATTGTGTCTGAAATCTTGTTTGCCAACTGATCTGTATCCAGAGCAAAGGAATTATTTTGGCCTTTGCAGGGCCGCAGGGAGGGGGGAAATGTCAGACGTGATAATTTAGTTTGCTGCTGGGATGATGCTGGGAAAGCCTCAAAACATGTTGAGACTCTGCACTGCTGAGTTTCCTCTCAAAAAATTTTTTTATTTTTACCCCTTGGAAAAGCCATGCTGTCCTGTTCCCTCATAGCTGTTTTATGGAGGGAACTGATTTCACTCTGCAAATTCCTTCTGGCATTGCTGGAAATGACTGTGCTCGCACCCCTCTGGTCCTCATCCAGCTGTGGCAGGGAGGAAGGTGTCCTGTCCTGTGGTGGGGACAGCAGTGTGACACCTGGGTGACAGAATCTCTGTGAAACACTAAAGATTCTCCAGAGTTGAGCTCAGAGGAGTTGGGGAAAAGCACAATTCTGGGTGATGCTGGCTGCCAGGCTGAACTGAGCTGATCTTTAGGCTGGAACTGGGAAATTGGTACTTTTTGCTGAGTGTAACTGCAGAGGAGAAGCGGAACAGGGCTGTGACTGGGGCAGCTGGAGGAGGGATGCGCTCGGTTGTGCATCTGGGGGAGATGCTGTGTGGTCCCTTTGTGCCCTCCAACAAACCTGGCTCTGTTGCAGCCCTGAGGCTGGAGGAAGACGGAGCAGGAAGGAATATTGCCTCTCCTGGAAGTGGGTGCTCCACAAAGCCTGCATTGAAGGAGGGGGCTGAACTAAGAGGGTACTTTTAGTCCTTGGAAATCTTCCTGAATGAGTCTGAGGCGCTTTGGAGTTGTCTTTGCTTGCTAAGGGATGCATTGACAGAGCCTGACCTCATTTCCCCTGTAGCACACACCACTCTGTATTCCCTCTGCTTTATTAATCCAAAAGCTTTATCACTCTCACATTTGTTTGAACAAGATCCCCACGTATTTTTCCTAGGTGGGGGCTTAGGGAATGTTCTGCTCTCTTTCCTGGTGCATCCCAAAAATAAACTGTCTCAAAATTAACTTCAGATTTATTTATTACTGTTCCCCTCAAACTTTTATTAGATTGGACCCCTGTGAGCTCTGTGCTCCTCTGGGGAGGATGAATGTGCAACTTAACCATGCAGAGGAACCCAAAGATGTACAGAACAGAATTTTTTTACTCTAAGCCATGAAGTTACTCATCCATTCTCCTCCTCTCTCTTTTCCTGCTGTGAAAGCTCTGCTTGGTGCCTGGGAAGATGTAGATGTAGGGATTTTTCCATTTGCCATCAGCTAGTCCTGGAAGAAGATATGCAGGAGACTAAAAATGTCAGTGATCCTGGAGGAGGAACAGGGCTAAAATCCCATCTGCAGTTTGAAGAGCAGCTTTCCAAGTTGAGGTGGTGGCACCAAGAGGACACTCCTATGTCATCCCCTCATATCATCACATCTGACCAGAAGACCAGGGCAGGGGAGGTGGAGACCAACCTGGATCAAAAACAGCATGTAAGAGGGAGAAAAAGGGAAAGGCAGGTATCTTCCTGGACACTCAGCCCTGGGTATGCATGAGGGTCTTGTCCCTGGTGTTTTGGCATGGCAGAGCTCTATTCCACCAGGACTTTAGGGAAAACATGTTGTGTTATGGTGTGGGGATGGGGACCATGGTCGCTGGGGTTCATGGTCTTCCTCACAGCAGGGAAACTTTTGCAGTGACAAGTTAATACTGGAAAATCCAGCTTGGAGAAGTGTCGAGGAGCTGCCTGAGAGTGTTTCAGCCACTGTCCTCTGACTTCAGCCAAGGAGAAACTGCTGAGCAGGACATGCTTTGCAGCACGTCGAGCTTGAGACCGGTTTCGGGCCCCTTCTAAGAACGAAGATATTTAGAACAGGGACCAAACCTGTTCCAGTCTCTGGGGTCTGTGCAGCTCGTGTGCAATGGAGCTGTTTCCATCCTGTCTGTTGAGCTGCTGCTGCCGAGGCAGCGGTGTCCCTCACATCAATAGATGGCAGCAGCTTCCCGGGAGCTGGTGGAGGAGCCTTCTCTGGGAAGAGCTGCGATAGTGTTGGAGTTCAGCCTTTCCCTTCCCTGCCTTCCCCTGGCTCTCAGCCCTGCCTCCTGCCACAACCCAAACTGTAGATGGCAGCAGGGAAAAGATTTTCCTATTTCTTTGTGACTTCTGCTCTGGAGAGTATTTTCCTGCTGCTGGCTGTTGGGGCCCATTGGCTCTGTGGTTTTGGGTCAGCTCACAGCCCTGGCTGGGCTTCAGGTCACTTTACAGGCTTGTCTGAATGGGTTGAGAGAGTTTTCTGTGCATGGTCCTGCTTTCAGTAATGTACGTGGGGTGTGTGTTGGAAACACCTGGAAGTGCCTGCAGGGACATGGAGGGGGATGTTCCCACCAAACTGCACATCACAGCAGTCCAAAAGTTGTGATGCAAACTTGAGCATCACAGACAAGAGGGGACCAAGCGGCTCCTGTTAAAGCAGACAGGGTTTAAACAATAGTTCTGCTGGCAGAGATGTTGTGGCGTCTCCATCCTTGGAGATTTTCAAAGCCTGACTGGACAAGGCTCTGACATCCTGAGTTAACTTCAAACTTAGCCCTGGTCGGAGTAGAAGGTTGAATCAGGGATGTCCAGAGGTGTTCTGTGCTTGTCAGCCTCATCTCTGACCTTCTGCTCTGTGTGTGCTGATCATACTCATCTGGGCTAATATAACATGTTTTTCTCTGCCTTGTAAGTGGTCACATAGTCTGTTACCCCTTCTTGAACCGGGATAGATGAGTCTTTGGAAGCTCCATCCAGGCTTTTTGACACCTTGCAAACAACAGTCAGTGTGTCCTAGAGGTGTCTGCAGGACCCTGAGGTCACTTCCATACATACCTCCTAGGTACAGCCATACCAAACCTTCCTGAGGTGCTTTTGAGGCTCTATTTGGTGAATCAATTTAAAGCTTCCCTCTTGGTAGATGTAACAGGAGTTTAGCAAGCTGTTGTCGTACGGAACTTGGATTCATTTGAAAAAAATAGCACTCAGTGGAGGAGGAAATTGTAACGTGGTACGTGCCAGCTAGGAAGAAAAATCAAGATTGAGGTGAATCATAGAAAATGCTGCCTTGAAGTGGGAGCTATTAGCTATTAGAGTAACTGGTGAGGAGAGAATATTTAGGCTATTTAATGCACCATAAATTACACAGGAATTCTCATGCTTTAACTCAGCACTCGCTTGATTTAAATCTGCTTCTCTCCCCGGCTTCCTATAATTACAGTGTAGCTACCAGCCACGTCCCCAGCCACCTGCAGCTCCTGTTCCCAGTGAAAGGGACTCCCAGATGTTCAGCACCTCTCGGCGCTGGGTCCCACATCTATGGGGTCTCTGTGGTGGAGCCGCCGAGTCCCCGCTCCCACCCCGCCAGCGGCCCTTGAACCGCTCGGCTGCTTTTCACGCTCACATCCCTCTTTGTGGAGCTGGGAAAGGATCCAGAGCAGCTGTGTAAGGACTTGTCAATCTCAAATTGCAAAGTCATAAGGAGGGAAAATAATCGTCGTAATAATAATAATAAAGTCATCAACTTGTCTTACCCTCCAACAGAAAAAAGGTTTTGGTTGGAGGTTTGCATTAGTTATAATTTTCTCCAGGCTGATTTCTCCCTGTGATGCCACTATACAGACTATAAATGATGCTCAGGAAAAATCTCCTCTGACATTCATCTCTGTTTACAGAGCTCATCCAAAAACAAGAGGCTTTTTCTTCACTTTATTCAGCATCACCACGACTCGGTTGCCAAGGCATCAGCCTTTGATTCCTGCAGTTTGGCTCTTACTAGTGATGCCTGACACCTCCTGATCACTGTGACTGGTGAGCTCAGACACCCCAGCACTGACCCTGTGGCCAATGGCACCGTGTCCCCATAGTTGGGACATCTCCCTCGACTTCCCAGCTCCTTCCTGGGCCTGACATCGGGACCTACCTTCGAGCCTGATTTGTCGAGGACAAAAAAGCAGGTGAAAAGACTCCTGCAAAATATTTTGTTGGAGCTTGTGCATTCATGGCTGTTCAGCCAAAACCACCTTCGTTCTTGTCTCGTCAAGAAGACCCTGACACAGGGGTCATGAAACCTGTGATGGGTCAGGAGCAAAGCTGAGGCTGTTGTAGCTCTCTGGTCTGCTCACTCTCCCACACTACCCCACCTTTACCAGTTGATGCACATCTGTCCTCAAACACCCAAGGTTTTCTAGGAAAAATATGTTCTAGCTGCAAACCCCACTGCTCTGAGTCAGTCAGTTGTACAAGGCCTGAGCTGATCTCAGATGAGAGGTCTATTTGCAGCCCCTCTAAGCCCCCCATCCGTGCATTGCTGCTAAAGCTGCCAATATTTATTAATATCTCCAAATCCAGGTGTGATCAATGGAAAAAGATGTTTCTCCTTTCCTGGCTTTCCACCAAAAAAAAAAAAATAGAAACGTGGTCTAAGCTACACAGCATGCCAAGGGAAAAGAGTGGAGAGAAGCGAGTTGGGGAAGGGACAGGCAGTGCATCTTGATGCATTTAAGTCACTCAGATGAAGTTCATTTCTCCTTGTCTGTACAAGGTTGGACTCTTTGCATTTTCATGGTAAATTTGTTTACCGAGCCGTTGTTGAAATTCTGGAAGCAGAGAAAATGCATTTGCTCCATAACCTTTCCGGATCTGACAAGTCCTATAAAATCTATTAAAGCCTTTAATGAAATCCCCGCTCGGAGCCAGCTCCCATGAATGAATGTGGAATCGGAATTTAAATTAAAATGTTGTTTTTGTAGTCTGTGGGCTTTAGCCTTGACAGAAATTAAAGGGACAGTTCACATTTTGGGGGTTGTTGCTTTCTCCCTGTAGTTTTGTATCGCCACAAAACGCCTCTCCTTGCAGAGGGTGGGTGTTTGAAGCTCTTTTCCTCCCACTGAGCCTGTGGCCAGTTGGGAGCACTCAGCTGCAAGCACAAAACCTGCTATACTGAATAATTTCAATTAGAAAAGAGGAAATTGCTTAATAGGCAGCACTGTCCTTTAAATAGGATGCAGAACTCTCGTTAGCAAATGGAGGGATATTGGGTCCAATCTCCCCTCTGAGGAGCATGGGGCTGGCCAGGCAAAATGTGCCCTTGCTGCAGGTGTAACCACAGTGCAACCATGGTCAAGGGCATCCTCAAACACTTCCCAATCCCTCTGCCATCAGCCACTTGAGAACATGCTGTGGCTCAGCCCATGAATTTTGGTATTATGGAGATACTTCCAAGCAAGCCTCGGTAAGGAGCCTGATGTAAATCCTTTGGATGTGCTTGTCTTTGCCTACCCAAGGATTTAATTTCCATATGTAAATACAGGGCTGCATGTGCAGGGGGTGTGCAAGCAATTCATTATTTTTGATCTCTTCTGCAACTGAGCAAAGAGAAATGTCCCACAGTGAAACATGTGTGTCTGAGCCTCCAAAGAAAAGGCTGCTCAGGGCTTTGATTACATTCTCCTGAGCTTCGACCCTGCTCCAGCCTTACTCAGCACAGGTCAGGGGTGGGCCAGGGTTACATGAGTCTCTGACACCTCCTTCCCCCAGAGAAAATTTGCCAGGATTTTCTGGGTTTGGCTTCCCATAGAGTGATTCCATCATTAGTCTCCTCTGCCTCTTGGGGTGTGTGTTTTCCAACAAGAAATGAAAAAGTATGGATTTGTTTCCTCATAGTTATTTTTTTTAATATATTTTTATTTATATATTTGCCCACAACTCTATCAGCTCTTACCATTTCATGCAAGGAGTCAGCTCTTTACCTGTGAGAAGAAAATCATCCCTCCTCCTTCCCTAGGAGCTAAAAGCTGCCCCAGCTCTGGACCCCACCAGCTGCAGCTGCTCCTACCTGGGCTGGGAGCTGACCAGAGGAGCCTGCAAAAGGTACCTGCCTTACTTCATTTTGGGGATTTGAGCTTCTATTTACTCTTTTCACAGCTTGCAACTCCTTCTGTTTGTGTATCTTCCTTCACAAGGGTTATTTTTACCCAGAGGGGCCCTTGGCACCTGTGCTTCAGCCTGGATTTATGCCGTATGATGGGCTCCTCTTGCCAGGATGGAGAGTCCCACCCAGTGTCTGAAAACATGCTGAGGGTGCCTGGTGCCCTACGGTCCTGACCTGGAGTCGGGTGTTATTCAGCTTTTTCTTTATTTTCTTTTCATGAGGGCTGCTTCCAGGAAAACCTTCCCAATCCCCTGACCCTGCACTGGTCAGTGTTAGGCTACAGCAGCTCAGCACAGAATAGTGACTGTTATGAGTGAGGCGTCACAAGAAGGGCTGCAGATCACAAGTAACTGCATAATAAACACACATAAACAGCCATTTAGCTCATGGCTGATAAACTTTCATGGTCCATTTTATCTCTGTGTAGGCAGAGGAGAAGGGCTCAGGATTCAGGATGCTGCTGGCTGTGGACAAACCCTCTCCCCCCTGTCCTGCAGGAGGTTTGGGTGCAACACCTCCGGACTGGAAGGACAGCTGTGCATCCAAAGTGTGGTGGGAGACACAGGAAAAGGGTGATTTCTGGCATGGGTGGTACCACAGAGAGAGGTTTCATTCTGCAAGATGCTCAGCACCCCAACAGTAGAGAGGGAAGCTCTTCTCCCAAGGAGGAAACAAATATTACTGCTTGTGTTAAAACTTCTTTGGGCCAGGAGAGCTGCAGTGGGCAGGAGATCCTCCAGAAGGGAGGATCTTGGAAGCCAGACTAAGACAAGAGTCTGTTTTCAGTGCAGAATAGGAGGGGAACTCATTAGTGCAATGTGAAGTGAAAGAGAAAACGCTTAAATTTGTTGGCAAAATGGCAGGAGGAGGGAAGGAAATGCTCTTTCTATGTCAGCGCGTTCCTGGAAAGATGATGAAAAGTTTTCTCCTCTTTCCTTTTTCTTTAACTCAGGTTGTTACAAAGCAATCCATGCTGTTTCTAAGAAAAAAATATCATTAAGTTTCACTCTGAAAATGTCAAAACAAAATGTTTTGGCATTTCTGAAGTGAAACATTTCATTAAAAATGCTGCATCTGAGTGTTTTGACATTTTTTAAATCTGCTCTCCTCCTCCTCCTGCTATTTTCTTAACCTAAATTTGTTAATATTTTTAGCCCTTCTAAAACTTAATTTTCCAGCAAACATAGTAGTAGTTAAAAAAGTAAAATAAATTGCTGCCTTGTGTAAATTGAAAGCTGTGAGCAGTGTGAAACCTGGGCAGCAGAGCTGAGGTCACTGTTGTCTTACAACCTCAGTTATCATTTCCATGGTGCAAAACAATTGTGTAATTTTGCAGTAAGAGCTTTTATTTACTTTTTATTCATTTGGGATCAGAGTGGTAAGAATACCTGAAATGCAAAAATTGACCTGGTGGTGGGTAGTGAAGCTGGAGCAGGTTGGGAGCTGGGTGGTGATGCTGATGCCCCCTTGACTTCCTCCTACTCCCTTGTTGCACCACTGGTTCAAGCAGTGGCTGCATCAGAACACTGAAACAGCTGTAGGGAATCACCTCTGTGCTTCACCCAGGGGAGCAGGTGGAGGTGGTGGAGGGAGACAGACCACGCTGCAATGCAACAGGTTGGGCTGCTTGCATGATTCTGGGTGTTTCTCACCTGCCAGGAGCCACCACCGTGCCCCAAACCCTCCTGGCACACCCTGGGCATGCACTAGGCCCCCTCCAGCCGGAGCAAACTGCTGATGCTCGGAGGTTATTCAAATACGGGCCGAGTCAAACGCCGTCAAAAGCTGCCTTTAAAGTGGTGCTTTTTGTGCAGCAGAGGGAATAGCTGGTGGGACATGTCACTTGTGGCAGAGTGTGATAGTCACCTACAAAGGCTGGAGGTGTTTGTCAAAGGGGCCAGGGAAGCCTCTGAAGCCAAGAGATGCTTTCAAGAGGAGAGTGTGTGAGTGTGCACCCCATCACTTGGAGATGAAAGGCTCTGCTGTGTCGCTGGTTTGTTGCCACAGCCCCAGCGGGCAGCAATCGCACAACCTTCCCCTGCCAGAGCCTTAACACTGGCTAAATTAAAGTGAGGAATGTAAGGAAATACTGAGTTTTCATATTTGGGTTCAAAGCACCCGAGTGCAGGAGTTGAGGCTCAAGGTAGCACTGCTGGCTTGGCTGGTGTTGCTGGATGAGGGAGAAATTGAGTTTATCCACCGTTGGCCCTCTTGTCACAGAACCTTGCAGTCATCTGCTGGCAGACAAACCAGCTGACCCACCACGAGCTCCAGCCAGAGGAGAGGTTTACACCAAGGGGCCCCAGTTCTAGGTGGAATGTGGCAGTTTTGCTCCTGAAATACAAAGGCACCTGGATCCAGCTGCCTCTGAGCAACCTGGTCTAGTGGAAGGCGTCCCTGCCCATGGCAGGAGGGTTGGAATGAGATCATCTTTAAGGCCCCTTCCCACCCAAACCATTCTAGGGTTTTCTTTGGTGACTAGTTGCCTTTTCAGGGCTGCAATACCTTTGTACCACATGACTGTGCGCTTGACCTCTGGATAAATGACCTTTAAAGGTCCCTTCCAGCTCAAACCACGCTTTAGCTGTGCTCATGCAGAGCCCTTGTGTCTCCTCAGAGCCCTCCACTTCTCTTTTCTAAACAAACATTAAGAAAATAAGGCGGAAGGGAGGTGGTGTTTCAGGAACATAAAGTCCCACAAAGAAAATTATCTTCCTTTCACTTGAGTTTTTTGAAAGCTGCTGGGTTGCAAAGGCGGTTCTGTTGATTGCAGTTTTAGTCCCTGATTATGCAGTAATGGAAGCATCAGAAATCATCAAGCTTCCTTCCTCAATTTGAGTTTGCCCTTCATCCCGTGGTTTCAGACTAAGGAGAAAATGGTCATTTGGAAGAGGAAGGAAGGAAAAAAAAAAGCCAAGCACGATATTGTTTATCTCCCTTAAAGTCACAGCTCTTTATTTGCCATTCCCATTTTACAACTTGGCCATTTGACAGATCAATTAGTGACTGCCTCATATACGAGCAATAAAACCTTTCCCTGGGAAACTTTTCCCCAGGCTGAAAAGTACTTTTCTGTCCTTCTTACAGAAGGAGGAAAGGCCAAGTGGTTCCTCAAATCAGGAATTCCCAAGTGAGAAGTTGACACAGGCTGTGAAGAGGGTTTCAGAGGGGTGTCAGACCCTGCTCAGCGGTGTCTGGGCTGAGGGTTGGCATCAGTGGGGAAGAAATGAGATCAGAAGCCAGGAAGAGAGGAGGAAAGCACTGCAATGGGAGGTTTTGGTGATGGAAATGAACTTGCCCATCCTCTCCCTTTCACTGTGCTTGTCCTCTAATGGTTGGGATCACCTGGGCAAGGACAAAGCAGTTAAACCACTGCATTAGGTTTATTCTTTTTGGGGCAAAAGTACAGTCTGTATTTTAAGGTTTATAATATGTGCACACAGCTAAGTACCCACAAGGGTTTATAGACATTTGTGTAGACAAGGATGATCCAAAATTCACGAAATTGGGCCAAAATAACTGCAAACCCCAATTTTAGGGCATTGCAGCTGAACAAAACCTTGGATTTTGGGGTGCTGGAGCTGCTGGGAGTGACTGCCACCTTGGCACCTGATTTCTGGGAAAAAGGTGAAGCTTTGGCCATCCTGAAATTCCTCAGAGACTGCTCCTTCTCTCCTGGTGCTCTGGGCAGCCAATGTGGCTGCACCTCTCACAGGGGCTGAGCACTTTTCTCTCTCCTTTATTATCTTTTTTAAAACTCCAATCTGTTTGCACTTCTCCCCCCTCCCCATCTCCAACCCTTAGGCCTTCTGGGGAAAGAAAGAAACAGCCTCTCTGTTTTTAATCAACCTAATTAGTGTATCTTTAATACAATTAGAGGGAAATTTTACCGCTCCCCCCCCCTCCCCCTGTAACAAATAAAACCCCCCCGGTTGAGGGGGAAATTTTTAACCCCTTTGGGGCCCCCCCCCCCCCCCCCCCCAGCCTCGCATCCCCCTCCTCCTCCCGCCTGGCAGAGCGTGTTGCTTCCTCCTCCGTTTTCTTTGGGAGTCTGTTCAAACAGCACATTGTGAGGAGTAAATAAATTACTCTCTGCCCCCTTGCCCTCTCCTCCACGGCAGCCGGCCCCGTTCCAGGCAGCTGCCCTGATTGTACGGGCGGGCGCAGGGGGGAAGGGGCTCGCACAAAGCCGGGGCTGCGGGGCTGCACGCTCCGGGTCAGGGGGGGTCGCGCTGTTCATCCTCCTTTCTTCTATTCTTCACCCCCTCTTCTGCGTCTTGATGGGTTTTATTTTTTTTTTTTCCAGGTCTGGAGGTGTTTGGGGTGGTTGGGGGTTAGTGTCTGTTCTTGTGGTGTGTAGGGGTTTGTGGCTGGAGGAGCCTCCCCCACTGGGGGGGTTTTTCCCCTCGGGAGTTTCAGTGGGGTGGTAGGTTATGGTCCTGCTTTTGTGGTCGTGGATCCTGCCCCCAGGATGCTGTGTGGGGAGTTGTGGGGTCCTACTGTGCCAAGCTGCCTCCCCCTTCCTACTGCCATTCCCATATGGAAAAAGCCTTAGGCTTAGGTAAACCTGGAGGGAACAGCCCTGCCTCATGCCAGCACCTACAGACCACCTGGTTCAGCACCTGTGAGCCCCATCCTGCCCTGCACCCAGTGAGAGCACCTTGGGGAGCACTGGGTATCTGGTGGTGGAGCAGCACCCAAATAACAAGAGCATTTTCTTGGGTTTGGGTTTTTTTTCTTGTACTAAAGGCAGATGGCAGATAGATCTGCAAAACTCGATTGAAAACCAAAAAATGTGGCATCCTGCAGTTGGAATTCATAGAATATCCCATTTCTGCTCCTCTGAAGCTCCCTGAGATGGCCACTACGTGGGATACTTCTGCAGGAGTTGAGGACACAGGCCAGAAACCTGCTTAATTAGTACATGTTCATTTGTAGACTCCTGAGAGAGGTTCAGGGCTCTGGGCTGGACACCTGGAGCGTGGAACCCTGGGGGGATTAAAGCTGGGAGGGAAGCAGGAAGGAGAAGGCAGGATCCCACCTTCTCCCCTCTCTTTTTGCACTTGTGTGTAAGAGCTTGTTCACAGAGGTGCAAGTGAGGCAGTGGGTGCTGTGGGGCTGGGTGCTGACCCTGCTGCTGTCCCTGCATGGGGTGATGCCCTGAGAACCCGACCACAGCCAGTGACTGTCCTCCAAAAAGTCCTGCCAGTGGCTCGTTATCATCACGCAAACACAATTAGCAGATTTACTGCCTCCTTTTTGAGGTAGATGGGTGAGACTTCCCCTCTCTGAATTTCTCCCCAGCTGGCCAACAACTACAAGGTCCTGCCTTTATGGATCACCGAGTCCCTGCGCTTTCTTAATGAACCTGCGCTTAATGCTTGACTTCTCTGTGTCATGTTTAATTACAGCAGCTGTAACTTCCTCGTTGGTTGGCTTGAAATAATATCTAAGTGCTTCTGAGCTTTAGAGCCTTGTTATTCTTCTATAATTAGAGTTTTAACACTGGTGTGAGCCATCTCTATAAAATAGGCAGGCGTTTGCCAGGCATACTTATTGCATTATTGCAGGCTTCAGGTTTCCCAAAGATGGGAAAGAGATGCTGTCAATGAAAATCTGACAGGTTTAGGTGGAAGGAGAGGTGGGCTTGGGGTGCAAGAGGTGGCAGCCGTGCTCTCTGAATTGCTGACACTGGAGCAATTAGATCTTGCTGAGCATTTCAAAACTCAAATGTCACCAAGGAGTAGATACAAAACAGTTCCTCAGGCTTTGTCAGGCACAGGAGCGTGGGCTTGATTTTGCTTGAGGTTGATTTTGCCTCCTTTCTTCTTTGAATATGCTGCATTTCCCATGAGAAGGGCTGGGATTGGGAGGATTTGGGATCCTTGCTGTCTCCTCATGTCCCCTCTGTTTCAGTCTGTGGCTGGTGATCCTCTTGGGAACACGGATGAGCATCAGCCAGTGTGAATGATCTTAGAGACCTGAGGTGACACTGTGGCTCCCTGGGAGACCATGGGTGAGAAAGCAGCCAACTTGTAAAACAAGTGGCCTTTTAGGGCCTGCCAACTCGGGAGAGAAGGGGGCTTTGAGAGGGTAGAGATCAACCATTTATTCCACATCTGTGCTACCAGCAGAGCAGCCACAAGTGTTCCCTCCTCTCAATCTCTCCCTCTATATATGCTGCCTTTTAAAGGAAGGTTTTTGTTCTGGAAAAAGGGAAGGTATTGATGCCTTTTTCTTAACTTTCTGTTCGGGTACCTGTGTTATCGAGGCAGCTGCAGTGAGAGGTTGAGCATGTGGACCCACAGCCCAGCTGGAGGGGTTTGTGCTGGCCAGGGTGGCGGGTTGAGCCCCAGTGACCCCCCAGCTCTGTTTTTGCTCTGTCTGGGGTTATCTGGGAGGACATGGGAGACACAGGGACTTGTCAGCTTAGGGATGGCTCCTGTGTTTGTGGGTATGGTGAGTGCTCAAGTGTTGCAGAGCCAGTGTAACTCCCAGAAGCAAGGTAAAAGAGCAATAACTTTCCTAGGTTTTATTGAACTCACACACTTTTAAAATTCCCTACAGCTGGAGAGCCTCATTGTCCCAGATGAGGCAGAAAAAGCCCCCCCTCTGGTGGATGTTGAGCCACCACTGGGGTACAGTCTTAGCTGTGGGTACATGTGAGACCTGAGCCCCAGACCCCCACAGGATGGGACAGAAATCTGGGAGTAGACTGGGCTGGAGAGTCAGGGAAGTGCTGGGCTCACAGGGGCTGGTGCAGCTGGAGACAGAACACCCCACGGGCCACAGCAACTCCTCAGCTTGGCTTAGGGAGGAGCTATCCCTTTGTCCCTTTGGAAAGCAGTTCCTTAGAAGAAAAGGGCAGCCTGCTGATCCATCCCTAAACTGGGATTAGTCTAAACACGCAAGGACAAACTGCCCTGATACATCAATTTACACTGTAAACCCTTCCCTGAAGCATCTGCCATGGGCCACGTTTGGAGGCAAGATCCCAAATCCATCAGAGGTCAGGATGAGACCACGGCACAGGACCTTGCACTCATGGCAATGGAGAAGCTCATCTCTTCCCAAGATCCTCACTGTACTACTTGTGCTGAGTATTAAAAGGGCTTTTTCCAGCGAGAAGGGGATGGTGAGGAGTGACAGTCTCTGAATTGCAATTTGAAACGTTTACAGCCCAGTCAATCCTAATTCATTATTAGCTGTAATTGTTTCAAAGAAAGTGTCCACTGTTATGTAAAATGCAGTCCCAGATGCTGCTAATGGTCCAGGCTCTCTGATTGCTGTAATTTGCAAAGCTTTCGCCTTTTTCCCCCCCTCCCTCTGTAGTTATGATGTGCCTTTTATGAGCCAGCGAGGAAGAAAGAGAAAAGCACGCCATTAGAGCAAAATAATAATGTTGTACCTGAAAGGCCATTAGTGAGTCTCATATAGAAGTATGCATCTGGTCTGTGCCCAGCCTGGCCCGATGCTCCCCCACACCCAGACGCTGCTTGGGGCCTCTGGAGCCTGGGGATGGGGACAGGCAGGGCTGGGGACAGCTCTGCTTGCAAGGAGAAGGGCTGCAAACCTGGGCGTGCAGCCCAAAGCGATGCTGCCCTCACCCAGGCGTCAGGATGTGTCGACACCAGCACACTTCAGAATTAATTTTCACAATTCATTTTCACAATTAGAGGTGGATGCGTGGATGGGAGATCAGCTGGGGCGGAGCAGATTCTGTCTGGTAAATTTAATGGGGGGGGGGGGGGGGTGTTTTCTGGTGAGGGGGGTTTTTTTGAGGCAAAGGGAACATCCATTTCCCACTTGCATACTCTGATGCTGCTCTGTACAAAGGCAGAACCGCGGGGATGTCTCTCACCAGGATACCCAAGCTGAGAGCTGTGGGGCATTTCAAAGCTCTTATGGCTTGCTGTCTTTCGCCTCCACCTCTGCTTTCAGCTCAGGTGTTTGTTTTAGCCTGTCTGTGTCGATCCTGTCACCAGGAGCTTCTTAAGTCCATAATATCAACCTAATTTAAGGAAGGCTTTACTTGATGAGACAGGTTTCGGCCCCTGCTGTGTGCAGAGGAAAGAAATGAAGGTTGATTTGGTGTTTCTATCACACCCTACCCAAGGCTGAGATCCCATGGGATCAGGGATGATCCTTGGGCTGAGTTTCTCAGTGTAGTTTGCCTGGATGGAACTGCATTAGATCTACAAATGGGATCAGACGAAGAGGTGCTTTTAGTTCTTTTGGAGGTTATTTTTAGGAAAAAAATCAATAGTATATTTCAGTTGGAATGGGCTATCTAGTCCAACTGTCTGAATAACACCCAAACTCATTGTGAAAGAGGCTGGAGGATGTGAAAATTGAGATTAAGTCCAGTGTCCCCCCCCATGTCCAGCAGATGCTGCGTCTGTAAATTATCTGGGAGTGAAATACTCCGTGAATTGTGCAGGGATTTCCCTCATTCCGAGGCCAGGCTGGGAGAGCAGCAAGATGGAGGAGCAAAGGGCAGAAGGAGCGAGACACGGTGGTGGGGAGGGCGGGTGGTGGGAAGGCAGGGCTGCCCTTTCACCTCTGCTCTCCCATTGCTCCTCCAAAACTAGCTGCCGTGCGACCCAGCCTCGCCACTTCCCACCAGACAGCCCTGCCCTGGCCCCCTCCCCAGGACCCGCTCCCCCGAGACAGGCTTTGTCCAGGGAAGATTGAGAGGGCTGATGGAGCGGAGCGGCCGCCTTATCCTTCACCTCCGAGGAGGGTGGTCCTGTGGGGTCATTGCCGGGGGCACAAAGGGCAGTGCTTGATGGCATTGTCTGTCAGGAGCCTTGGGACAGACTTTTAACATGGAGAAAGGCACATAGCACCCATTCCAACACCTTCCATTTCTCAGCGCCCATCCCAGCCCCTTGCACTTCCTCCCCTGCCCTGGTGGGAATAGAGGGGATAACTCTTATTCATAGGAAGGGTTTAACATGGGTTAACACAAGGGCTGTGGGTCCAGCTCTGGCAATTAGCAGCATGCAAGGGCTTGGAAGTGTCAATTAGGCTTTTGAGCCATTGTTTCCTCATTAACACGAGGTCTCTAATTACCCTGACCTGATGCTATGGGGATGCTGAAGTTGGCTAATCAAACATGCAGAGCCTTCAAAAGGAAATTAGGACTCCGTATTGAGTGAAAATGCCCTTTCCATGGGCTAAACCCGTGTTGTTTGGGGATTTATAACTTCCCACTCTCCCATCCCTGCGGAGGGGCGAGGAGGAGGGAGCGGATGGCCGGGCTGTCCAGGTGTCTCGCCCGCTGCCGGAGCAGCCGGCAGGGCTGAGATGCTTTATTGCCTCCCACGTCTGCGGCCGCGCGGGGCCGGCAGCCCCGGCTCCTGTGGGATGTGTTAATGCAGGTCGGGGCATGGCTGGACCCGCCGGCCCCGGCAGGAGCGGGGACGGGCGCGGTGACAGCAGACAGACACCTCGCCAGCTCCAGGCGGGGCTGCACGAGGAGATGGGATTGATGTGGCTGGAGAGCTTGGCTTTGCAGCCCACCAAAATGATGATTTTGGGGGGGTGAGATAAAACACTCCGAAATCCCCCAAATCAGAGCTAGAAATTGGATATCATGATCGTGAGCACAATGGTCACGTAGGAACCAAAGCTACCTTTCTTGATCGATTTTTTTTTCCTCCCCCCTCCATCTCAATTAATTCTCTTTATTTTTTTCATCACGGAAATAGTTTGTGCCTTTAACAAATGGGAGGAACACTTGCAAATGCCTTTTTGTCTGAAAGCAAAGCTGCTTGGTGTTACTGAACTTCAAGGGATCATTCCCTGCTTCCGCTCCTCTCCCTTTCTCTGCTGAGGCAGAACGTAGTGTAACTTAAAAGTCAGTGATTCAGACTGCAATTATAACCTAAAAGCACAAATAAAAGATAAGCTGGCATCCTACTGTTCCCCATTTGCATCTGCG
Source organism: Neopelma chrysocephalum (assembly GCF_003984885.1). Lineage (NCBI taxonomy): Eukaryota > Metazoa > Chordata > Aves > Passeriformes > Pipridae > Neopelma > Neopelma chrysocephalum. The sequence continues at coordinate 1,647,337 of NW_020897781.1, forward strand.
TCGCATGGGATGAAGGGAAAAATAAAATCTGCTTTTATAAAGTGTTGAGCCAGAGAATCTCGTCCAGCAGAAAGAAGAAAATAAACAGATCCCCTGAGGCACCGGCTGTTTGAGTTGCAAATGACAACTCGGGTGGAAGATGCTCTAGAGAGGCACGAGGAGTTTGCACACAGTTGGTCACCCTGGCCATGTATGGAGCCAAACTGTCAGCCTGATGCTGGTAAAAAGCTGCCTTGTGCTCATTTTTTCATGTCCTTTGAGCACCACACATTTTATTTGGGTGTTTCCCATTGCTCCCTCAATATTTGTGGTGATTTCCAATGGTGAGGAGTGGAGGTGGTGGCTGTCCCGGTACAGGAGGGCTCAGTGAGGCCATGGGGCTGCTGTGGTTTGCCCATCCCATCACACAGCCACCCCACATGGCTCTTCAGCAGCTCAAAAATTAGCCTCTGTTTTGGGAAGCAATGGTCGTTTTAGCATCAGCAGAGATTTCTAGTGCTCATATCTTGGTCGATTGAAAAATCACCTCCCAGGGTGTTTCAGGTTTCTCTGTTTGCAGTGACGGCTGGGAACTCACTGGGGCCCTGTAAACACTTCTTGCTGAAAATAAACAGGGTTTTGAGACAATAGACTCTTTTTTTTTTTTTCTTCTCAGAATATGACGGGTTTCTAACAGAAAAAAAATGCACAGAGAAGGCAGAAGAAGGAGGGGTTTGGCTGAGATACTGAAGAAATCCAAAGGTATCGTTTTTGGGAGCAGGGTGGGGGCTGTGCTCTCTGTCTCTGGGACTGGAGAGAACTGAAGCCCTGCCACCAGGTCTCAGCTGCAAGAATTTTCCTTCCAGCCTGGGAGCAGATTGTTTCCCAGCCAGGCACTGGGCTGGACACAAGGAGCCACGTCAACACAAAAAATGCTCTAGTTCGGTCTTCCAGAGTTGGCTTTGTCCTTCTTTACCTTCTGCTACCCAAAGATTTACCCTGATGCTTTATTTTTCCTTGCCCCTATCCAAGACCCTTCAGCACTTTGCAGTCACGGCAGGCCATGGCTGTAAGACGGGCAGCACTTGGGGGCTTTTCCTAAATTTGTGCCATGCTTTAGTTGGTGTTTCCACGTCCCAGACCCCGCGGTGTGTCTGGCCGGAGGGGCTCGGGCCAGTCTGCCCGGCCCCGGGAATCGGAGCAGCTGCGCCGGGGATGCTCTGAACAAAGTGCCTCTCCCGGTGCCGGCAGCCTGCGATTTGCATACAGATGCGTAAGAAATCCTGTCAGTCCCGGCACCGAGGGGGAAGGGGACCACGGGTGTGGGAAAAGAGGTGAGGCTGCCCAATGCATGTCCCCCAAATCTCCATCTCGTTCTGGTAGACTGGGGGGGGTCCATCAGCCAGGCTGTCCCAACCTCCAGCCCAACAAAGCTGGGGGTGAGGGATGTTCCCCCCAGTGCAGCACCATCCTTCCCAGTCTGGCTGTCTGTCTATCCTTTCTCCCGTTCCTGCCACATCTCTTGTTCCTCCTCTTCCCTTCTTCATCAGCCTGTTCTCCTGCTTTTCCACTTCTCTTGTCTTTTGTTGAAGATCAAGGGTAACACTTTAAAAAGGTGTTTGGATCCTGCTCACCAGCTGTCCAACAGCTTTGGGTGCCCTGTGCTGGCTCAACCAGAGCAAACCCCCACCTGACTGTGCAAACAGTGTCAAACCCCATCCCACCACCCTCACTCCTCGAGTCTCATCCCATGCCAAAGATGGGCATTCACCACTAACAGTGGATTTTGCAGGTTAAGGAGGGTTGAACAAACCCTCCATCCACAAATGGGGATCAGCTAAAGCCCGTGATCCCCTCACCTCCACTCAACAGAGGGACTCCAACTGGAGACTGCTGTGGTCCATCAACAGTCTCTTTGCTTTATTTTAGAGAAAAGTTATCCATCAAATCTGTTTGAATAGTAAATAAATGCAGGGAAGCTGCGAGCGGCCATGGAGGGTCCTTGGGCAGAAGGGGAGGATGAATTTGTCAAACCCACTGTTTGTACAGCTGAATCTCTGAGTGTTTTGCAGCATCCAGAAGGCTGAGGATGAATAAGAATGAAACCCTGACTTCATCCCCCACTTTTTGTTTCTCCAGATGCCAATGGGCCCATGTTGCCTGTGCTGCTGGACTCCAAATCCCATTTGACAAGACACTGGGATGGAGGGATGAATGGCAATGTAGAACAGCAAACACTGGCTTTCCAAATTTTCCAAAGGCCTGAGAGAGGTAAAACGCTGGAAACAAAAGCATCGCATCTCAAGGAGGAGCTCAGAAAACCCCTCTCCTACCACCGTGCAATAAAGAGAACAAAACCCCAGCACCGTGGAGGTGCTGGAAATGAGACCGCTTCCTCACTGGCCTTGTAGCTCCCGTTTTCAAATATCGTCCACGGCATCCCAAACACATGACCTCGGCAAACGGCAAATTGAGTCTGTTTATCACGTGGCTCCTTAAGAGGTGCTTGCCTGGTGAATGGCCTTGGCATACATTAAGTGAATAAACCGCCCCATTGTTCGGCTCCTTCAGCCGCTCTGCTCAGTTGACCCATTCAATAACTGTTTGTTTGCACAGATTTCCCTGCACAAGTGCAACAAGCTGAACCCTGGATCTGAGCAGATGTGTTTGGAGTAGGCTCCCTCTCTTTGCTTCCTTCCCATCAAGGTGTATTGTTGCGTCTTTTGAGAGCTCAAGCTCTCACCAGCGTGACTCATTCAGGCAAAATTTCTGTGCTGTTTTCAGGAACCCTCAAGGATTTCCAGGCATGATTTACCTCTTCTGTGGCCATATTTCAAGGCTCAAACTAACCCAAAACTTCCTCCTGGGAGTTTTCTTTGTCTTTTATCTCAGCATATCTGCACATGGGAAAGGTGTGCAACTGTTGTTCAAGGCCAGAGTTTGATCAGATGTGTCAGCACCTCCTCTCCGAGGCTGCTTGGCTCTGGAGTAGGTGCCCTGAAGTCCTCTAGGAGTGTGTCCTTGCAGCCATCCTTTGCCTTGAACTCACAGCTCTGTGCATCCCAACAACCTGGAGCTCTGCCTGGACTTAAAGGTAGGAAAGGCCCAATTTCTGGGGTGCTGGGAGGCCAAACTGCCCCTGCAGGTTGAACTTCTTATTGACTGAAAGGGAAATTATGTTAAACCTTTTGCTTAAATCTTTGTGCTAAGGCCAACCCTTGCAAGTGCCTTTGTTTCAGGAACCCCGTTTGTCAGACATGGGATCTGGAGGATTTTCACAAAGATAGAACTTCTTGGTCTGAAAACCATAGTTGGACCCCTAAATTGTCTGATATACAGAACCCACTGCTTGTAGTTCATGTCTTCTACCCAGAAGTAGCAAAGCACTGTATATATGTCATGAGTTCAGGCTGATCAGGCACAATCTTGCTCGGATGCAGAGTCTCAATAGCTGAAGGATTTATGGGAAAAACAGTTTTCAGCAGGAAAAGTGAAGAGATGTCCCCTTGTGTTTTAAAAACGTGGGTAACTGGCCATGCAGTAATAGTACATCCTTTAAAACAAAGAACTGGTGGCAAGCTCTGGAGTGGGGGATGATGCTGCCTTAAGTCAAAGTGAGCTCAAGTTTAGCTAAAAATACAGGAGACACATTCTGTGGGACTGGGGGTGCCAAGACCCAGTAAGCTATTAAAAGTTCTGGAGATTTAAAATCCTTTTTTCCATCGATGCATCACATGAATCACAAATACCCTCAAACGAGCCATTTGTGTGTCTCCCTCCAGACGGAGCTGACAGGGGGATAAACCAAACGCATGCAAATATTATTTCAGGGCAGGCTGAGATTGGACGGGGTGAAAGAGAAAAGTTAAACATAGAAGCATATTTATTTCTGCATAATTTTGTCAGCTTTCTTCTGGCAGTGAGAGACTAAACTTCGGAGGAGCCCGACCTCCGGATTAACCGAGGGAAGACATGTGCTCACTGTTTCGGAGTCACCATCTGTGAGGGAGATTTCGGGGAGCGAAGACACGTGGCAGGGAGACGGGCTGCATCTGCCCAGCCGGGAGAGGGACCGCGGGACCCTCAATTCCTGAGCATCCTCCCAGCCCTGCCCGTGCATTTATCACCGCAACCAGTTTATGCTTGACAGGAGGGTTCTTCAGCTTTTCTATTTCTTCCCCCCGAACCCTCCAGCCCAGCTCCGGGGGACTTTCTCCCCTCCCGCAATCAGCCCCGGCGGGTCCATTTGCTTTTGTCTCCCATTAATTGCTTGCTACTTTTCACTGCCTGCTCCTCCCCCTTTTAAAGATAAATTTTAAAGCCCGAGCGGGGGTGGAGAATGGCTGAGCCCGCTGTTATTTTTGACATTCGCCCCAGTGACAGCTGGACCTTGCAAGGCTGGGGCCGTTCGCACACAAAGCCTATTAGCTGTGCCCACTCACTTAATGAGCCCTGAAGTCTGGAAGGAAAATTTCCTCCCCGAAGTGTGGCAGAGCCCTTTGTCATTGTAAACAGGCGCTGCTTGCCGAGCCCTGCCTTGCCTTTCTCCTTCCTGCCACCGTGGCTTTTCTATTTACTCAGGAAACAAAAGCGAAGCCGTGTCGGCGTGCGGGGGAGAAAATGCACCCAGCGACTGCGGGGCTCGCACGCACACGCGCGCCCGCCCCTGCCACCCACCCACCGCGGCCGGGGCTCCCCGGTGCCACCGACACGAAGGGGACACCCAGGCACGGACGGCGGGATGGGGAGGGATGGGGATGCGTCCGGGATTTGCAGATCCGTGGGAACCGCTCCCTGTAAGGGACCGTCCGTACGGGTCAGAACAGCGGTGGGAAGAAGAGCACGATGCTTCCTCCAAAATCCTTCGCCTAAACGTGGTGATTTGGGTCTCCAGAATTAGCCACGAAGTTGGTTATGAGGGATTCTGCGAATTCCTGTAGTTATCTCCTGAATTTGCATCATTCTGTTCTTCTGCAAGGAGTTTCCTTCCCAGCTCTACAAATAATTCATGAAGGAATCTCTCCTTCTGCCTCTTTTGAACTTGCAGCCTGCCCGGGTTTGCTACTTTTTAAGCCCCAACATGTCCCATTTTACACATTTCCAGGGGGAGCTACTACCCAGCAGAATAAAACCATAAGTCCCTATAAAGCATTTTAGAAATGGAAACATCTTTGGTGTAACTGGTAACGTGTTTACTGACACTATTGGCAACATGCAAGAAAAGAGCAAGGAAAGTGGGAAAAAACCCAGCTGCTTTCCCTGAGCAAGGCCACCTAGCAGAGGGTCCTTCCTTGGGCTGAAGGTGACCAGTCACTTGACACAGACCCTGTCACCAAGGGCAAGCAAAGTTACTAGGGTGAAAGATTTGAAGTACAGGTCTTGATGGGATTAAGAAGATGAAATCCCCGTTTCTCATGATTTGCAACACAACCTTTAATGTCAGCCAGGTGTAAAAAAAAGCTGGAATATGGTCTTCGTCCAGGCTGGGAAAGAGCTGGGAGGTGGGAGCTGTCCCTGCTTTGTAGTGTGGTTAAGGGAGTTTAAAGAGCATTTAAATTTGTGTCTCTGAGTGTGTGAGAGGGCAGGCTGAGGCTGCTGCAAACATCACAGCCTGCATGGCCTCGATTTGCTTTTGAGGTTCAAGTGTGCTTGAGAGCTGGATCTCAGAGGATGTCCCCACGCCATTGCTTTCCTGGGCTGTCCCTGGTGAGAACTTCCAAGAGGCTTCAGAGAAGCAGCTCCCAGCCTGTGACATCTCTGTATTTGCTGGCACCCCTTCCCCCGCTTCTTTTTTGTTCTGCCTTCTCCAGGGATTTGCTTGCTAGTTTTTAAATATTTGCATATTTCAGTGCTTTCTTTCTGTTGGTAACCAAGGCTGTTTGGTAAAAGCTGAGACATTCTCTAAATGTAAGTCAGGCAAAAAATTACCTTTTTTGTGTGCTTTGCAATTATCACAGCAAAATGATTCCTTTCTTCCTCCCGCAGTCAGTAATTTATTTTTCAACAGAAAAATCTAAAATGTTACTCCAAGAATGCCGGGTTAATGCTGTTCTTGTTTTCCCTGTGAAGTTAAACTGGCTTCGTGACTGAAGTGTTTGTCTTCAATTTATAAAATTGCTTGTGGGTATGTCTCACTTCAGGAAGACACAAGAGGCATTCACAAGCAAGAAGATCTCAGGTTCCAAATCGATTGTTTAGTAATAGAGGAAGGGAAAAGACCAATCTTCATCCTGTTTTAAACTTGCCTTTGCCAGTGTTTCCAAAGTAGCTTTTCCCTGTTTGCTGCAAAAATTCTTGGGCGTAAAACTGACTGTGTCAGGAAATTCACAGGGATCTTTGATCACCTCTCTCAGCATCTCCCGCTTGTTCCTGCTGTTCCCTGTGAGTATGAGGACTCCTGGGCCTCTCCCGAGCAGTTCTTCATCAAGGGATGATGGAGAGAGAAGTGGAACAAATAATGTCGATGAGAAGTTGCCAGGTCTTTCCCTTCCCACAAGCCACAATTGCCCTTTTGGTCCATTTTAAGTTCAACCTCTTCTGGGGAGCAGGAAAAGAGATTTTCTGCTCTCACTTCTCTTTGTGTCAACTGCTGGGAGTGCAGCAGCTTTGGTGGGGTTTCTTATTGACCACCCAAATTCCTGCTAGCTTGGGCCAAGACCACCTCTTTGCAGCAGCTCAGTCCATTTGATGGGTAGTGAGGTCCTGAGAGGTGATGATGATTTGGCAATCCAAGTGTCCCAGTTTACAGAGTGTCCACTTTAGGGAAATGTGTGTAAATGCTGATTGCAGGGTAGGAGTGTGAAGGCCAGGGCTGGAAGAGCGATGCTAAAGTGTAGCTTTTCCAGCTTCTTGAGTGAGCTTTGCAGGTACTCTGCTTGACAGCTCCTGCATGTCCAACACGTGTGAAAGCCTCTCAGTCACATTTCTCTGTAATGCTTGAAATTTTTCCCTAATGGCAATGGAGAAGTTTTCTGCTGCACACAGACACCTTATTATTGAATCACAGAATGGGTTGGGTTGGAAGGGACCTTAAAGATCATCTACTTCCAGTTACCTTGCATAGGGTGGCTCTGGAGAGCAAGGAGCCTGCTGTGCTCCCCATCTGTTCTTGTGGTCCTATATGATTTGGGGGCTGGATTTTGACATGGAGAGTCTGCAGAAGTACCTTTTCTCTCTGGTGTCAGTTTATCCCTGTGCAAGGGAATTAAGACAAGGTAAGGGAGCTGCAGAGGTCAGGAAGGAGGTTGTACTACAAACCCAAGTAAGGGCTAGGAGCCTTTCTCCATCACTGTGGCTTCTCCAGCTCAGTGTCCTTCTAATATCTGCTAATCGGCTTTTCATTTGTAGGCTCCGTTTTAATTCACTGGTGTTCATACCTCCAATATGAAGTTGGCAAGCTTGAGTCTGTGTAAGAGGTGTAAGTCAGGGCTGGGCAAATGGCTCCAGGAGTGCCTGCGAGCTTGGCGTGTGTCAAGGGGATTTGCATTTTGAAGACAGAGCTAATCCCTTTTCTATGGTCTGCCCTCGCAGGCAGCTGCCCCAGAAGCACTTTGCCTGTCCTGTCCTCCACCCTCGCTATAGGTGGGGATTTCAGAACAAAGAGGGCCGTGGGTCAGGGCTGGGAACACTGACCTGGCATGCAGGAGACTTGGATCCAGTGTCTGCTCTCACTCAGACACTCAAGGTGACCCTGGATAAGTCCCGCAGACTGCACCTACCGAGCGCCAGAGCAGGCTTACGCATGCGGACACCCAATCCATCCATGAAGCTGGCCTCCAGCCCAGCCCCGGCTCCAGTGGCCAGCCCAGGCCAGGAGACCTGCTGGGGGACACTGCTGGAAGAGAATAAATATATAAACACCTCACCAGCACTTCCAATCAGCCTTTTAAACCTTGAATTGCATCTGCTCGGTATTGCTGGGGTTGTATTTTGAGAGCTCTCTGGAAATCTGGGCATGTTTTTCTCCTCTGGTCTGCAGAGCCTTCTAAATAGCTGATATTGAGCGAGGGTTCTATTTCATATCATCTCTGCTTAAAGATGCACATGCTGCAAAAGTTGCCCTGAGGCCAGCAGCTGATGAGGGATATGTCCAGAGTCCCTGGATGAGACAGGATTTTCAAAGTCAGCTGCAGGATGCAGATCCTCAGCACTCACTGAAATGAATAGGAATCTTAAAGCTAAATATTCAGCTGGCTTTGCCAAGCAAACAAAATTCTTGTGAACATCCCTTTTGCCACTATTTCATTAAGAGAATTAGCCTCGAGATCTGTTCTAGAAGTAGGAGGATTGAATGCCAAGGAATTTGGCTGGATTTGACTTCTGTGCTTCATTTGCAGAGGCCAGAATGATCTTCCCACCGTTTAGGTGATTATTTGCACCAACCCTGTGCAATGACACTTTTACACAGTTGTGAGAGGGGTTTGGAAGCCAGGGAGGATTTTTTAGACCGTTTCCAGCCCCTTCTGTGGGACTCTGGAGTTACCTGCCAAGATGCTCAAAGAGGCGGAGCTCCCTGCTCACCTTTCGTGGAAGAAGGAAGAGGTACAATCTCCATTTCTGTTCCATGGATTCTTCCCTTTCCAACGAATCAACATTATCCGATGATGGGAGGGAAAATGTTTGCCTTAGAAAATCTCTCACCAGCTTCACAGCTACAGACCACACCAAGCCCATCCTCAGGTCATGGAGGTATTTGCAAGTGTTTGGTATCTGACCCCTCCTCTTTGAATGGGAAGACTCGCACCAAAGCAGGAAGTCCTCAGTTCCTTAGTCCTGGGGAAAAAAAGTCCAGTGCTGACAATCTTTGATGTGATTATTTTATATCCCAAGGTTGGATGGGCAGGTGGATGCTGCCAGAGCAGGGAAACCACCCAGCACAGCTCAGGCAGCTGAATTTTGTTGGCTCCTACAGGATTGCAGGGGAAGAAACCAGAGTTGGGTTGCATTTGAAATAATGCTCATGCTAAAATTTGCATAATAACATGTAAAAAAATGTGATATGAAACTAAATATAGTGCAGTGGTATTTTACCAACCTCTGGTTAATCAAAGTTAACAACATTATAATGTAACAGACGTCTCACTCATACTAAATTTCCATTCTTTCAAACCATCATCGTGTTTCTGAAAGGCAGCTCTACAGGAAAAGTGCAGTGGAAACCAAAATCCCAACTATACTACACTTCAAATCACCAGTAAACTTGTTCTAATAAGGATTAAAAAAAGGTTTAATACTTTATTTTAGGCCTCACCATGTGATTTGAAACAAACCTGGGTAGAAGGATTGGGTGGAAGGGATACCAGCAGGAAACACCTGTTTCCAATGCTCTGGAAATAGCCAGATTTGTCTATCCTGTCTGGGACAGACATATAAATATTTACTTGAATCAAACCCACAATTTTGTGTAGAAAGCAAGAATGTTTTCAGGTAAAGCCTTTCAGCTTGCTCTATTTAATCTGCAATATTTTGAGTCTCTCAGAGGAGTGTTGATGCTATGAGCATTAGCCAAGGCTGGTCCTGCAGGGAAGCCAGAGAAGAAAGCACCAATCCTTTCTTTGATTTTTTGTTTCTTTCTCTCTCTTTTTTTTTTTTTTTAAGAAACTTGCCCTCTAAACCTCGTATCTTTCCACTTTCTCCTCCTGCAGTTCCTATCATGAACTGCAACCTCTGTCCCACCAAGTTCTTGCTGAGGCTCCAAGGCGTGTTGTACCTATTTCTGCATGACCTTGATTTAAAAAGCAGAGGTTGTGTTGTAAATCAGACGCTGGGCAGCAACCCTGTGCAAGCCTCACTGGCCTGGTGAATCCCAAACTCTTGTTGCTGTTCACACAGGAGCCAACAGTGGCATTGGAGGCTCCGATGGGCTCTGGGGGGGTTGGATCCCATAAAACCCCTGTGGGAAGCGCCCAGGTCCTGACATGCTGAGAGAAACTCTCCCCTTTTTGAGTGGATAGTTGGTCGACTGCCCTCACCCGGGGTTTGATGCCACGAGGATCCGCCAGCGCTTGGCACGTTCCTGGCACCCTGCTCACCCTGTTCAAAGCCCCTGCGGGTTGAACTCCTTCACGGCTGCTGTTAATAGGTTAATGAGACCCTCGTCTGGCGGAGTTAGAGTGCCTGGCTTTCTAAGATAAAACTATCCAGCGACATTAGGAGGTTGGGCCTCTTTATGACTGAACGCCATTCATCCTGAGTACACAAGAGCTCGCAAATTTAATAAGCAGAATCCATTTCAGCCCCGTGGCCTACCATGGCAACAGGAGAGAGGGGCTCCAGCCTCCGCTGCTCAGGCATCATTATCTCCAGGGCCATCTGCTCCAGAGAAGCACAATCCCAAACTCATTTAAATAGAGCCAGCCTGAAATATGTGACGATTTTTCCCAGTCTCCCCCTCCCTTCCCGACGGCTTCCCCCCCCCCATCCCTGCATGCAGCTACACCTCCGCACACAAGCGGGAGGAGATGTAATATTCAAAGGGTGAGGAGAGGGTACGGGAGACAAGATTATAGTGATAATGAACTGAGGGAAGGTGAACGGGGGAGGGAGGAACTTCCCGTCTTTGGCTGCTGTTCCCCGACAGAGCAAGAGGTTGCAATAAATTATAAATGTATTTTTTTCAAATCATCTTCTTGGAAGAAATATTTCCCAAACAATGATTCATCACCCTCCCCAGAACTCTGCCTCTCTGGAACAATTAAGCAGTGAAGAAAACTAACCCAGTTAATTCATTTCTTTCTGTGTTTTTCTGTCTCACAGTGCACCATTCTCGCTATGAGTGGATAAAATAAATTATCTAAATGTGTTCACCCCTCGTAACTGGTGACATTTTAGTAGGCAAATGGGAGGGGTTAGGGGGAAAAGGATTCAGTCCTTGCCCTGTGGCAAGGATTTGCACCCAAGTATGTGCTATCTCATGTTTAAGGGCTCGCAAGCCAGATTTTGGGACAGGGAATTGTAACAACTTGCTGAGATGAATGTCCTCAAGTGCATCCCTGAAGGGAACAGGAGAGGACGAGGGCTATGACAGAGGGAGACAGCCAAGAGCATGAAAAGTTGCACCATGTCTCAGCTTCTGGACAAAATCACTTTTAATGGATCTGTTTTATTTTGGACACAGGCGTAGAGGCTGCAGGAGTCGTAAGGAGTGGTGTGAGCCAAAGCAGGGGCAATGAGAGATGCTGGCAGGTGATTCTACAAATCATTGCCCCAGCAGTGTGTAAAGTTTGAGGAGTGCTTCAGGCTGTAACAGGGAGGAGATGGCCTAGAGCAAATTCCGAGGAGCCCCAGGGAGACATCCCAGTTGGCTCCCAGGCTGGAAAGGGAGTTTCTCTGCCTGGCCCCTCCACCAAGGCTCTGCATGGTGAGAGAGGTGTAGCAGCCAGAGGGGAAAGAAACTACTGCAGGAATTTCTGAAAGATGCCATTTCTCATTTGTTTTCTGTCAGGGTCCTCTGACCTCTGCTCGCTGGGTCACAGGAGTAAATCTGTCATGGGCTGAAAGACAGGTTTCCTCAGCTGAGGTGGAGTCAGTGCCTGTCCACTGGTATCCCTGTCCCTTCCAAGAGTCTGTCATGTGTCTGGAAACACTTGCCTTGTTCTCACTTTTCCAGGTCTGCAGGTCACATACACCACACTGCATGAGCACATGAGTGTGTGTGCTCTGAGATGTTCAGGTGGCGGATGGGATGGGATGGAATGGGATGGGATAGAGTGAAAGCCACAGACCTCATAACCTTCAGGGCAGGCATGCAGTGAGATACGTGACTTTTCCAGCTGCAATCCACACATATGCAGTGCCAGAATCTTTCACCTGAAAGTCTTTCACCTGACAGGTCTCCCAGCTCCGCTCTGTGGCATGTGGAGCTCGTGTGGATTACACGGGGTGAAGCTGCAGTACATCAGTGAGACCAAATGAAAGTGTAGAAATGCGTCTGGCAGCCGGGGGGGGGCAAATGAAATCATATATATCCATTACATTTATTTAGTGATGTGAAGCCTCCCAGTGCCCATAACACCCCGTATCTGCCATCATCATTCACCCACAGCAGAGGCAGTGCCTCTGGGACACAGCGTGGCAGATGGCCAGGAAGCCAGTGCAGCATCACAGAGGCAGGGACATGATGAATGCCTGCAAGGACAGGCATCTCCGCCCCGGCCCCGGGGAGAGGTGAAGGAGGCAGAATGGAATTATATATCCTGGAAACTGGAGGCTTTCCACCATCAACAGACTCCTGGGGTATTTCAGTGTCCCCTTCTGGGGATTTTTGCAAGAGTGGTGCTTGTTCAGGTGAGGAAATCCTGGTGCCCATCCCTGGGCAACGTAACCACATGTGTGAGACACCTGGAATAACCAAGGTGCCCAGTGTCCCCTGTTGGAAGCTAAAACTGCTTTGGTCACATCATTTACTTAGCACAGATATAACCTTTAAGTGTTCACTAACTCAAGGTGCCAAGTCACTGATTAGAAATGCAGACTCAGCAAACCCTGGGTGATAGATAGCTTGTGACATATTAACTTACATAGAAAGCATCTATTGCTTGGAAATCTTTTGAGGTTGATAAATTGAAGGATCTACCACAAAATCCATAATAATGTGTTTTTCTCTGCAGCGCAGTTAGAAATCATAAGGTACCAAGTTTTATCAGAGATGAATAAGCTTCAAAGTATTTGCAGAGGTATTTTAATTTATTAAATCTGCAGAATAGTTGAAAAATTAATAGGAGCAGTTTTGCTGCACATTTCTCAGCTTTTTCTTTTCCTGGACTGGGTAGTGACTCATGAAGACCTGAACCTAACCAAGCCTTTGAGTTCTCATCCTGGACAAAGATTTAGCCAACAAACAAACAAACATTCCCCATGAAAATACAGTTTCAGCTCCTGTTTAGCTCTTATTGAGAAGAAATATTATTTCCTTTAAGAAACTTTTGAACCTTTCTATCTCCTCATGGAAATCCTTGTCAGGAACTGATGTTCATAGTAAGACGCAGCGTCTACTCCAGAGGAAAGGAAAGCCAGATATCTTTACAGAGAGACTGATGCTGCCAACTCCAGCTGATCCTCTGTGAAAGCTCAGCCTGGAGTCACCAGCCAGCCTAGACCTTTGCCTTAAGCGCATGCATTCAATTATTTAACAAGGAAAATGGGCTCCTGTAACTAATAAAATACCTGATTGAGCCCCTTAATCCCACTCTAACATCTTTAAAACAGTGCCAACACAGGTGAGACCTCTGGGAGAGGAAAGCTAAATATTGCTCTCAGCCTCGTGGCTTGCTTTCAGACCTACATTTCATTCCATCTCTGTTGCTCAGAATTAATGTTGCAGGGAGAGCAGCAGAGAGCTTTTCTAGGAAAGCATGGCAAACTCCCAGCTCCAGCAGGAACCAGCCTACCACCGTGCAGATCCGCTGTAACACGGGTAATTCATCCCGGATGGCAAAGGCTGGGCTGGTTTGTTTTTTGGGTTTTTTTTTTTGAATGCTCAGCTTTTAGCAACGTGAGAAAACCAGCTCACGGGTCAAAGCTCTCGGAGCAAATCCTTCTGCCTTATTTTTCAGGTTTTAAGAGATAAAGCCCAGCAGGTGGGAAGGAAGAGATGGAACAGGGCAGTTCTTCACTGTTCCGTAAGTAAATTGGTGGTTGCAATGTCTCCAGCTCCTGGTGTGGGGGCCTGACGTAACAAGCCAGGACAGCCCAAAACCTTCCCTGTATAATTGTGTGCCTTTCTGGGCTGACACTGGGAATGGATTTAGCTCTCCCAAGGCTCAGCTGGAGATGGGGTGGCTTTTGAGGGGCTTAGGTTCTGTCCCAGCATATCACCCCTCATTGATTGATCCTTTTTACTGCAGACTCTGACAAGAGGTATGAAATTATCATTAAAGATGCCCCTCAGAAAGTCTCTAAGCCGTTTTCTATCAGATTTACACTGTGTTGGGAGGAGTGAGGCAGCAAGCTTCTCCCTTTGCTTCCTGTCCTCTAATTCTGCAGCTGATGGATCGGGCTGGGACTAAAAGGATGGGAAAGAGGGAAAACTGTGCTGTGAACCAGGTCTGGGCAAGCCTGGGAGATCAGCAGATACCGGTGTTCTGGTTTTAGTCTGATACAACACGGCTCTCAATGTTGATCACATTAGCAAGAGGAACAAAAAAAAAAAAAAAAAAGGCAAAGGCATAAAGTTTGACATTTTCAGATTAATAAAATAACATTTGGATTGCTTGTAGTGAAGAAGCATTGGGTTAAACATCCAGGAAAATTTGGGGCAGGCTATAGCTATAAATGTACCAAGCATCCTTCCTGGGATCTATTTCACACACAGCCTCGTTTTCCTGCATATTTTCTATTTTTGTTTTCTTTAATGGGTTTCAGCCGTGATATTTTTAAGAGCGCTGTTCTGTGCGTAGCAGCTGCCACTGCCACACTCTCAGCCCGGTTGCCATGGCTGAGACACGGGGCTTGTGCCAGAATTTTGTTGGTCAACAAGTCACTGTCAGCACTGTAGGGCAGCATGTTTCCATAGCTGTCTGTGGAGAGAGGCATCCTCAGGTGATGTGAAGCTGACTCTCCTTTTTTAAAGGACTCAGCCTAAATGCACTGGTGGGTTTGTAGTCTTTAATGCCACTGTTTAGCACCCTAAGAGCTGAACTCTTTCCAAATTAGCCGGAAAAGCAAGTGAGACAATTTTTAACGCAGAGTTGGTGGAGCAGCTCGTTTGTGCTAATCAAAAGGGAGCGATCAGTTTGAAAATGTCCCCTCTTAATTTAATTCATGGACTTCAAAAACAAGTTTCTTCAGATGCAGGTGCCTTGAGAACATCCGTTTTTAACTCATTTGAAGGAGTGAATTCCTCTCACCGGACTTAATTAGGGACAGGTATTAAATTGAGGAAGAAGATCTTAGAAGAAAAGTGATTTTATTAGGAAAGAACTATAGGGTGCTTTAATTAATGCCAGAACAGCTGTCCTTAAACTGTTTCTCCCTTATGAGCAGATTATCCCAGCAAAGGCTAAGAGGCCATGGAAAACAAGGAGCAAGCTCTGTTCAGGGATTCTGGTCCCCGTCTGTACCACTGTCACAAGAAACCGTGAAGCATTTGTCTGGTCCTCCCTTGGATCTCAGTATTTTTCTGTTTTCTTACAATATAGACTCATCCCAGTTTGTTTCTAAGCGAATTGCTTTTTTGTTCATGTTGCATATTCCCTAAACAGTCGTATTAGTGGTGGCAGCATGTCATTTTGATGGTGTTATGACAGTATGACGCCAAACTGGTATTATCATAACATTTCTCTTTAAATCTTGTCTGGAAACATATTGTTCTCCCTTGCCAGCGCTTCCCTGTTTCTCTCACCCTTTACCACGGTTCTGGATTGTCTTTTTTGGTTTAACTCAGCTGTTGCAAACGGGATGATACCCAGTGTGTACGGAGGCATTTTACTGATCGTTCAGCTGATGGGACCAAGCAAGAGAAGAATGAACCTGTTTGCCCAAGGCTGTCCAGAAACCTTACCTGTGGGAAAGCCCCAAGCCCACTTTTCCCTGGCTCTTTTCTCTTATGCTTCACCTTGTTCAGATTTATTGAGTTTAGATTTATGAAGTTTAGGTTTTAAGATCCCCGTTGCTATCACTGAATTATTTATATGTCTTCTACATTTCCTTCTACAACCTCAATTAAAAGGTGGACTCTGATATCCCCCAAATGGTGTTTAATTTAAGTCAGTCTTAAATTTAGAGGATTGCACCAGGAGATGCCAGGGAGCCACAAGGCCAGAGGCTCAGTCTCCCTGTGTGACTGAACCAGCAAAATCTGGGGGCATCTTCCCCCAGCCCCTCTCATGTCTCCAGAGGAGTGAATATGCTCCAGTGCAGGTTGGCTTACAGTATTTCTAGCTGTCGGATTTTCCTGACTCTCAGCCCATTAGGGATGAAGGGAGGATGGGAAGGGATCCTGTGACATGGGAAAGCTCCCTGACAGTCCACCAACAGGGGTGAAACACCTATTTTCCTCTCCAACAGCCTGTGGATAAGCACAGACACCATCCCCATCACCCTGGACATCTGCACCCCACAGCTGCTCCTGCCCCTTGTCCCCGGGCCCTTCCTCACAGCAAACCTTTGCTCAGGTTTGATTTTTGCCTGTTTGTTTTCCCATCCCTCCTTCTGCTCCCTGACCTGACAAGCGCTCCTTTTAGCAGAGTATTAATTATCATCACAGTGCTGGGACTGGTAATTATCCCTCCCTTGTGCTTTCTGGGCTTCCCAGCACGGCTTGCAACGAGGACAGGGTGAAACGGCTCAGCTGGCAAGGGGCTCGTGGTGTGTCTTGGAGCTGTGGTAATTTTCCTGTGCCAGAGAGCAGGGAATGAGGGGATGAAGAAGAGGAAAAAGAGTAAACTGTCTCTGTGGAGTCAGTGAAGAGTGGAAGAACTCAGCTTGCAGCCTTTAACCAGGGTGTTTTCTTCCCAGTGGCTCCCAGAGTTTATGACGGAGAAGAAAATGGGAGTAATCTTAGTCTGTCCACCAGGAGAGGGAAAAGCCCAGGAGGGCTGAGAAGATGACAATGATGTTTGCCAGTGCAGAGAACCTACCTTGTAACAAGAAGAATGAGGAAAAAAATCAGAATAAAGACATATAGAGGGGTCACAGGGAGAAAATTTCAAGGATGTGGGTACACCTGCATGTTCCTCTGTGGGTGTTTGTATGTGGCAACTGCAGCAGGATTTGCTTTTTGGGGGACCACTCACAGGGCTCTTGTGGGCTGATTGGGCACAACAGGGCACAGCAGCACCTCTTTAGTTCTCTCACTGGTATTAACAGCCATGCTTGTGCCTAGTTCACAAGATCTGTCCAAAATAACTCATACTTATTTAGGGCATTGCATTTCACAGCATTTTAAAATAAAAACTCTGAATTTAACTCTGTCCCCTCACACCAGCTTAGTAATTCTGTAATACCTTGCTGTACTTTGATCCCAAAACTACATGGTGACTGGCCAGCCAGGGCTGATGCTCCAAGATCTTTATCATTCCAGCACTGTTCTGAGCATTGGGATCTGCCCTGGGAGGCTGTGGCCATACTGAGCCCAGCGAGGAGGCACCACATGGGATGGCAGAGCCAGAGAGCATCAAGGTGGGAGCCCGGTTGCCTTCTCAGGCACAGTGCTACTGCCACTGCCAGAATTGCAACAGCCCTGATATGAATAAAATGAAAAAAAAAAATACAGGCCAAAACTGTGATTTTTTTCTTCGGCAAAATGGCAACACTGTGCTAGTGGAAATTGCCTTTCATTACAGCAGGGAGGGGAAAGGAAGATAAAAATGAAATAAGCTGTGCTTTCCTTCCCTTTATGTCCTTTTTGTGAACCTGTAAGGATTCTTTCTGTCTGTTCCCCCTCCAAGCTCCTGCAGCAGTGAGAAGTTTTATTAGAATTTATTGTGTACTTTGTCTAGGAATTTAAGGATCTCAGGCAAATCACAACCCTGGCCTGGCGAGCACGGCTAATAGACACAGTAAGAGCAGCTTTTATTCGAAATAGAGAAGCCAGGTGTCTGAGGGAAATTGGATGAACACCCTTTCCTACCCTCAAAAAATCAGTGCCAGGAGTTTTCTGTATGAAAACCTGCCCACTGGAGGATTTTTTCCCCAGTATTAAGGATTAATTGTAGCAATGGAGGTGGGATGCTGAAATTCCATCCTCAAACACACAAGCATTACAGCTCTGCCTTTGCAGCAAGGGAACTTTGAGCATCTTCCCTTATACAGTGGAGACAGCTGGGTTTTTGGACTCGGGGTTAAAGAAGGGGATACTTGGCTCTTAGCTCTGCCAGTGGCTGTCTGTGTAACCTTGGTCAAAACACTGGCCACTTTGAGATGGAAGAAGATTCAGTGCAGCAGCTCCTGAAGGTGGACAGACTCAACTTTCCATGTGCTTGGAGGAGTGGAGGTGCAACACCAAACAGAGCTGCTGAGAGTGCCAGTCCAGCTTCAGCCTCCTCCTCCTCCATTGCCACTGTTTTGAGGCAGCCTTAGAAAACAGACAGTCTACACTGGCTGTCACTTTTTTGGCTGATCCCTCTCCAGCTCAGCAAAGACAGTCCAAATACGTTCTGGAATCCCCACGTGTGCCTCAGTTTCCCAATCTGTTAAATTCTGCTTTGGGCTATCAGCGCTGCAGTGCCATGCAGACCCAGACAGAAAAGGGCTTTCTTAGTGAGGGTGATCAGCACCCTGGAGCTGAGCAGCTCCCCTCGTTGGGCATCCCCCATCCACGGTGGCTCTGCTGGTTTTGGGCACGTGCTCATCCTTCCTGCACGCCAGATAAGGAACTGGCTCAGGAAACTGCATCCAGCCTCCATCTCCTCTGAAGGCAGATTGCTCACGGGCGGAGGAAATCTCCTGGAGAGTGAACCTTGTCAGCAAAAATGCAAATATTTGGAGACAAAGTGTTCATTACAGCAGAACTTGATTTCAGGGTCAACCCTTTTTGCAGCAAATTGTTAGCCAGCTAAAATGTTTATTGTCACCACACTCTGGCAGTTTTGACAGTACCTATCAAGTTGAGCTTGAAAATATCTGCATACGGCTTCTCCGGCTTTCCCTCACGCAGCCATAAGAGGGATTTAAGACAGGAGAAAACAGTCAACAGATAATTGGAACTATCCTCTTCTTTGTGGAAAAGCCAGGGCTGCCAGGTACTGGGGGAGCTGTTTAAGGGAAGGAAAGTGAGGCACAGGCTGTTGGTAAGACGGTGGTGGGGTATGTGGAGAAACTTGTTGGTGATTTTAATTTTTTCTGGTGCAAAACTGTACACATGAAACAATAAACTCCCCCCAGTCTGGCAGTGCATCACCAGAAATCACACTACAAAGGGATGGTATTTCCTTTGGTCTTTTCCTGTGTGAGCCACATGCCTTCCCAGGCCCCTTGGCAGGGAACATCCAGATATCAGTGGAGTTTCTGCGATTCTCCTCCATTCCCATTTGTGTTTTCTTCTGCTCCCCTTCACGCCTGCACAGGACTAAGGTCAGTGGCACCTGGGAAGAGGATCACACTGCTGGCAAGCTCAGAGCCCGGAGGGATGAGGCCCCACCTCTGCACTGTGCTCCAAGACCCAGAGATGGAGCAAATCAGGGCCAACTCTGCCTTGCTGGTGAACAGAGGAAAGGGAAGGCAGCAGCAGAAATTTTGGGGAAAACAAGAACCAGTGTGAGATGTTGATAAAAACACCAAGAAGGAGTAGATGAGGTAGCTGCAGCCACAAGGCCACTAATAAAATTTTGGGGCTCCCTTTGCTAGACGAAAGACAGCAGCTTCCTGCTCAAGGAGGGACTCTTTTTACTGTGCTTTTTGCTCCTCCGTGCCTTTACCTTTTCCCCTGGCTAATGCTCAGGGAAGGTGAGCCAGTCTGGATCCACTGTGAAGGGGTTTTGTTTCCTTGCTTGCTGGAGCTGAGTGAAGGCTGTTTCATCTCAACAGGCTGCTCCCAACACCCCTTAATTTGAGATCTCCTGCATGCAGGAAGCAATGGAGTTGAGTGACCTTGCTGAATCCCGGCCGCTGCAGCTGCCGGAGAACAGGGGAGGAAAAGAAAAGAGGGGAGGAGGAAGAGGCACTTTGCTGTCTCCCATTAAAGCCCCAAGAGGCTGAAGATGAGAGAGCGGAAGTTTCAAATTGCCAGAACGTAATTCTGAAAGTCATTTTCCAAGCGCAGAGCTCTCCGCAATGTCACCTCTCATCTTCCAAGGTGGGCATTGAAGGGACAATAAAGCACAGAATATTCTGCAAAGGCAGAACTGTTAATTCAAAGAGGGAAGAGGTGCCAGTCCCCAAACAGGCTGTCTCACACCCCTTTCTGCAGGGAGAGCTGTGCAGTCAGATGTAGCCTTATAGGGGGCCCAGCTACAGCTCCTTTCCTGAGCCATATCCAGCCTGGATGCAGGAACCAGCTGAGCTAAGCGTGGCTGAGCCCAGTCCTTCTACGACTAAGGATCTCAAAAAAATCCCACCTATTCAGCAGTTAGGTTTTTAATTTGACTCAAACACCTACCTTTCAATTCAATCCAATGACAATGATTATTGCTATTATTATTTTCTTAGACCTCCCTGAGACCAGCAGAAGACCGTGATGGATGTGGGGAAGAAAAGATGCACTTTTATATTCACACACTCCTTCCTCGACCCAGCAAAGCTGTTGCTCCACTCCCTCTCTTCCAGCTCTCTGCCTGCAAAGAAATACGGATTAAGGAGTTAGGTGTAGTTAACAAAGAGTTTGGCCCAGGATCTTACCCCAAAGTGTGAATTGCCCTTCTTTTTTCTGCGTACTTTTTCAACCTTTATTCCAACTGCTTCCCCCATTATGTTTATAAAATAAAAAATACTCAAATATTCAGGCATCCCCTGCTGAGGTAAATTGGTTTCGATTCTCTTTCAGTTAATATCACTTTGTCCCATTCATCTTATTACTGGTGCCACCTGTTTCTCCAAGCACAGATTTTCCCCCTTTTCCAAATTAAGGGAGCTGACACTGGGCCAGTCTTGCTCTCTTTCTGCAAACACACTTATTTGCCCACCTGGGTGAGGGTGATGAGTTTTTACACTGACAATCAATTTTTGCCAGGTAAACTCTCTTCTCCCCCGCTTTCAGAAATGGCACTTTTCCTTCTCTGCAGGCCAGGGCTGGCCCATGGAAAGAGCTGGACTTCTTTTAATCTGGGCTGATGAGCAGAGAGCAGGGGGTCACACAACGAAGAGATGGCACTTTGTCTTCTGAGACAACGGGGTGACAAAGTTCAGTGCTACCCCTGGTTGGTTGCATTATTATTATTATTATTATTATTATTATTATTATTATTATTATTATTATTTCCTGGTAACTATTTCCTTGCTTTTCCATCTGGGAGGCCAATGAGAGTACTGCTTGCTGGCCTGTATCCAGTTTTTTCCAGCTGGGATCCGTTCAGTCCAATGTTGCCATCTGTCCTTTGAGGCAGGAGGACATCCTCTTCCACTCTGGATCTCTCCCAGAACAAATTCCCCCTTTCCCTTCCCCAGTGCACCCTGGGCTCAACCAAAGCATCCAACAAGCTGTACGTGGCCACTATTAGCCTCATGGATTTCTAAACCAACTTGGGCATGCGAGAGTCCAGTGGCTGCACTGCTGACTGCCCAGAGCCCTGCCAGCCTGGGGACTGCCCGCAGGATTGTGCCAGGTGTCCCTGCCCACAGGGTGAGCTGGGGGGGGGGCTGTCACTCCACAAACATATACTGTGTCTTTTGGGGTCTCTCTTTCATAATGGAGGTGGATTTACATGGGCAGATAGTGACAGGACAAGGAGGAATGCTTTTAAACTAATGGAGGTGAGATTTAGATTAGCTGTTAGAAGGAAATTCTCCCCTGTGAGGGTGGTGAGGCCCTGGCACAGGTTGCCCAGAGAAACTGTGACTGCTCCATCCCTGGAAGTGTTCAAGGCCAGGTTGGATGGATCTTGGAGCAACCTGGTCTGGTGGAAGGTGTTCCCACCCACGGCAAAGGGTTGAAATGAGATGGTCTTTAAGGTCGCTTCCAACCCAAACCATTCCATGACTGGACTCCCTCGGGATGCTTCGCCCCCCCCTCACCCCTCCACTGGGATGTGCACGTCATCACTTCATCTCTCTCCTAATTACAGGCAGGAGGGAGGTGCTGAGCCCCCGCCCGCTTGGAAGGACGGATCCCCTTCCCCAGCCGCCCCCCACTCCGGGCTGGTAGGGGGGGCAGTGCAGGGGGGAGCGCATCCCCGGGCGGGGGCGGGGGGGACCGGATTGGCCGCCGAGTGGGCTGCGAGGATTTTGCGGCGCGGCCCCATTGGCCGCCACCGCCCATAAGTTTTTGCTCCGGACGGGAACTTTTCCCAGGGATGATGGAGTAACCCCGGGCGGCTCCGCGCCCGCTCCCCCAGCCGCCCCGGGCCAGGCAGCCACCGCCACCCGGCAAGGATGAAGCTCTGCGGGACTTTCCTCGGTTCGTAGCCGTTCGCCGGAGGATGGGAGGGGTGGGGTGTGAGCTTAGGGAGGCTGTTCCTCGGTGCGTGTCCCCGTTTCTCCTCTGGAACACTTGAGTTCCTTAGTTCTGCCTAAGTCACGCCTTGGCAAAGGGGCTTGGTTGCCGTGAGGGGGGAGGATCGCGGACCCACGAATTACCCGGTCCCTCCTTGTTTTATATTTTCCTCCCCAGTGTCGCGGCAGAAAGGGATTTCCGAGTACATTTCTGAGCGCAGTTTTCCCGTGTTTGCGTTTAGCAAGCGAGGTCCGGCTCTCATCCCCGCCCCTCCTCGCTTTGCTCCGGGCTGGGCTGCGAAAGGTTCCAGGTGCGGGGGGTGCGCGGCCCCCGGTGCTGCTGCTCCGAGGCACCGGCGGGGCTTTGTCCCCACTGCCGCGGGTTTCACCTAATTACAAAGGACGAGGAGCGAAAAGGAGGGTGGTGAGGAGAAAATCCTGTTTTCTGCAGCTTCTGGTCACAGTTCTTCAGGGGAAAGGGGTGGTGGTTTGATTTGGCTTTGTGTTCCCCTCCCTCCCCCCTTGCACGTTGTTGGATAATAAAGGGGCGGGGGGAGATGTTATTAAATAAAAAGTTAGTTCGTGCCTGTTTAGCCGGTGTGTGTTTCAGTGCCTGCATTAATTGAGGCACAAAGGAGGAAGTTTTGGGATAATGCGAGGTGCCTTTTGCAAAAGATGGTGATTGCTCCAATTGTTGTCCTTCAGGAAGAAAAGAGCTCTAGATTTGGGTTAGACAAAGGCATTGCCTCTTCGGGAAGGAACCGCCCAAATCGGGGAGAAGGGGAGTGCTGAAGAGCGAGCAAAGGGTTATTAAAAGTTTTTTGTGCCTGTGCATGTTGTTCCATCTGCCAGGGGCCTGTAGTGGGCAGGTTTCTCTGCAACCCTTCAGCTGTTCCATATACAATATTAATGCTGGCCATTTCTATTCGGCATACAACAGCACTAATTGTAGTCTGAGGCATTAAGGCAGCCAGCCCATCTGCATAGAAGCTTTCAGAAAGAAACAAGGAGAAAAAAAAAGAATCTTTCACCCCCAGCTGGTAACCGGAGAAGTTGGTGCCAATTACGAATGCGTAAAGTTTGAGATCTAATTTTCTTTGAAACAGACTCAAAGAAGCCAATGGAACAGAGTGCAGTGGGTTTATGTCTGTGTTTACACAGGCAAATGGAGTTTTATTTTAAATAATTTCAAACTCGAAGCGCTCGATCTGAAAACACGAGCATAGTAAGATTAAAAAAAATGGCACGTAGAGCAGGGGAGGGGCGTGAAGGGACTCTACTTGTAAAAATCCTCTCTAGGTTCGGTCCCGCAGGCAAGGACCCTCGGAGCCCCTGTCTCAACACCCTGAAGATGAAAATATGTGAACATTTAATTTATACCTCTCTGCTGCACGGCTCCCTTTAGGGAAACGACAGCTCTTTCAGACCTGGAAACGCGCGATAATTATCTCCTCTCTGAAAACAGCTGTAAAGTGACTCTGGAGAGACTGGGGGGATGGGGAGGGAGGGAGAACATAAAAAAAAAAGGTTGAAAAATGCTTAAAAAGGTCGCAACTGCGCTGAGGAGGGAGCGGGCGGAGCTGTCCGTGGTGCTGACCCGCCGCCGCTCTGGAGCCCACGCGTGGCCTCGCGTTCCCCCGCGGGCTCCTCCAGCGTGGCGAGAGCGGGTGTTGACCTGAGACAGAGGTCTTCAAGGGGTCGGGAGGGGCTTGGGGGGGCGCGAGATGGGAATTCCTGCCGCTACTGAAGTTGTTGGTGGTGAGAAACTCCAGGGAAAGCTGCTTGTTTGCAGTGTTTGGGGAGATTTTCGGAGGACGGCAGAGAGGAGAGACGAAAGTCTGGCGAGTTTGGGAACAAAGAAAAGCCAAACACCCTCTCGCAGCCCAGAGCTTAGTAGAGTGGTATCAAAGCTGTCAGCTGCCTTAGGGCTTCTAGGTGTGTTGCGTGTTAATAAATGCAACAACAGCAATAATAAAATTCATCTCTTAACGCTTGGAGAGGCACATGTGTGTGCTCATATCCATGCAGTGTGCGTGTGCACCAATTTATGTGGAAGCACACACAAGTAAACACACTTCCCTCCTGCCTTCCAGCCGATCTATTGTGCCTTTGTTTCTCAAGTTTTAGCATTTCGTCTCTAAATGAAATAGCGGTGGAGAGGAGCCGGCAGCATTGTGAGCACAGAGGAGCGGAGTCCACCCAGCCCTCCCTTTGATTCTATCACGGGTGCAGAACAATGGAGATGCAGTGTAGCACCAGGCCTGCTGCCTGCAGATAAGAGTTTAATAGAATTTCTGAATGCCAAAGGTTTAGGATGTAAAATATCCCTATCTTCGTGGCGTGTCCAAAGGAGATAGAAAACAGCTTTTCAGGAGTACTCTCTGCTGAATATCTCCTTTATGTTAATGGTTTAGGAGCACATCAGGCTGGCAAGCCATGGAAATGGGCATCGTAAGAA
This sequence comes from Neopelma chrysocephalum, assembly GCF_003984885.1. NCBI lineage: Eukaryota > Metazoa > Chordata > Aves > Passeriformes > Pipridae > Neopelma > Neopelma chrysocephalum. Next base: position 1,671,797 of record NW_020897781.1, read on the forward strand.
TCTCCAAAGTGGCCTCAACAGTTTAAAATTAGTATTTCTGTCACCCACTCCTCAGTAAAATGGCTGAGATGGGAAATCGAATCACTCCTGCCACGTACCCTGTGATGGTCCGTGGGTGAGACGGGGCTGCCTGCAGTACCCACTTATGCTCGTGCTGCCAGGCAGGTGTCCAGCTTCGGGCAGCTGGAGAGGCTTTTCCTGCTCCTGCCTGCACCTGACCCGACCAGGGCAGGGGTGAACTGGAGAGGTGTCTGGGGCCTCTGTGGCTCTGTAGCTGGAGTTTTCCACAGGAGAGCGCATCCCCAGCAGGATTCAGCTTTTCCTGCCAGGCTCTGCTCGCTCGGCTCTCTAAGGACTCCTGGGGTTTCTGTACATTTGTGAGCTCCCGCATCTTTTTGGAAGTCTTCATTAAGATGACAGTAAAGTCTTAATTGTCTCGGTGATGCTGGGGATGGCACGAGGGTTCAGGGAAAAGCGCTGGGTAGAAAAGTGGCTCCCCCACCCCGTGGGGCTGCAGCCTGCCTGTGTTTTCCCCGGCTATTCCCAAAAAGTTGTAATCTAAGTGCTAATGCTCCGATCTGTCAGGGGGCATGGATGGGATGTGCTAATGCCCTTCCTGCCACACGGTGCCGGGGTCTCTCCCCAGAGCCTCCCTCCTTCCAGCTCGGAGAAGACTTTTTCCTCCCGGAGCGGCCAGATCTCCACCAAACAGAGCATTTTCAAGGAAAAATGATGAAAGTGTGACTCTTTCTGGGAGGAAAAGATGTATAATGCAGGAACGTGCACTTTTCTCACTTAAAACCAGTCTCCTCGCTATTTTAGTCACTGTTTTCTTTTAGGACTTTTCCTTGTGTTGTTCTTCCCATCACAAAGTCCAGAATGCAACCCCTGAGCCATGATCTCTCTTTCCCGGAGTGAGGTGTTGTCTGCTGGGAATTTGCGTTGTGTCATCATTATTTTTTTTCCTGTTAAGGGGAGGGAAAAAAAATAAAATATTTATACACCTTTTAACCACTCACTTTTGAATATGTATATCAGCTAATATGCAATACTTCCAGGTTCATAGAGGCGATAAATTTCCCAGTCTGTTCTTTATGGTGATAGGTCATCTTCCTAACCACCAATAAATATTGTAAAGTACTTTCGCTGGAGCTGTGCTAACCCAGGGCATCTGTCACTCGCTGCTTGCTGCTATTAGGAATTATTGGGCCGTACCACGCTTCGGGATGCGCGGGGGGGACACGGCACGGCGCTTGTCGCGCTCGCCGTCCTTTTGTGTTGCTGCTATCAAAGGAGCCCCGAGCCTCGTGCATATTAATTATGAATCAGCTCGGGTAAAATCATTCACCTTCTGCTGGGTCTTGGGGAGGGGGGAGTGCGAGGAGAGAGGGGCTGGCGGGGCTGGGAGAGCCCCAACTCTCTGTGCACTCAAGGCAGCAGCTCCATCTCTCTCGCTCGCTCTCTTTGATGCTATACTGTAAATTTATTTCACCTCAGAGAGTAAACAGATATATTGCAACCCCAAGGGTTCATGGGTAGTGTATTTACAAAGGGAAGGCGCAGCAAGCCCCCTCTGTGCCATTTCCATTAATGAGAGCGGTCATTAAGTAAATGAGACATTGCCTTTAGCAGGCTTAAGAGTTCACACACTAAGGAGTATCAGATATTTAATTGAAACCAACAACCCGTCTTACACGCGTGTTACTGGTGTAGGGAAGTGGGCTGCCCTCCAAGAACTCTCCCCCCACAACCTCCCCCATGCAAATTTCATGATTGGTTTCCGTGATGTCATTTTGTAAAGGGGCAGACAATAGCTGTGGGGAAAGGTAAGTCAATATTATGTTCTTTCGCTGACAAAGGCAGATAATGCTGGCTTTTTTCTTTTCTTTTTTTTTTTTCCTCTTTTTCTTTTTTTTTTTTCTTCCCTCCCCTCCCCTCCCTTGGATTGAGACAGAGGGGAAAGGCTTTCGGAGCTCACAGTTGATGTAAACAGACGCAGGCGTTTCGCCTTTACAGGACGAAGGCTGGGTTGTTGTTTTGAAAATTGCACTGGAGAACCGAGGGGATTTTTATGATGATCATCATGCTCCTAGGTCCATCTTTGCTCGCTCGCTCTCTCGCCGGATGCGAGACGCTAGTGGACATGTTATGCTTCTGACTGAAAAGAGGTTGAATAAGATGAGAAAGGAGGAGATTTACTAAAAAAAAAAAAAAAAAAAAAAAAAAAAAAAAGCACAACGTCGCATTCAGCCGGGAAACTTTCTGAATATTTCTGGAAGAGGATGCTTGCCGGGTTTGTGAACCGCGAGATCGGTGGATGTTTATCAGGAGGGAGGTGTTAGCAGAAGACGCTCCCGGGCGCCGGGAGGAGTTTGCGCCGGCGGCGGCGGCCCCGCGGCCGCGGAGCTCTCGGAGGTGCTGACGGCCGGGCGCGGGACCGGGGCTCCGCGCGTCCCTCCCCGGGCTCCCCCCAGCCCCCTTCCTGCAAAAATTCCAGCCCAAGTCCGCAGCTCCGCACTCCTGGGGCGCTGGGGAGCCCCGCGGACCCCTCTCCCGGGGACGCGGGTGCGGAGGGCTGGCGGCCTCCCGCTCCGCTCGCCGGCGGCTGCTCGCTCCTGACACTGCCAGACTTTTATTTTTTTCTCCTTTTTTTTTTTCTTTTCCGCTCCCCCCCCTTCTTTCCAAATATTGCCTACTTTAGAGTTCTCTATTTATAGCAGCGAGGCACAAGGGAAGTGTGCCATGTTTGCGGATTTCTCTCTATACGTTGACCACGACAGAAATCTGTGTGTTCTTATTTTTAGCTTGCTCGGAAGAGGCTTTGCTTGGCTAATCTCTTTATCAATTTTAGCAAAGTTTGTTGCCGTTGTTGTCGCGTGGGTAATTTGGGGAGAGAGCGAGGGGCAGGGGGCTGGTGCCTGAGGATGTGCTTGCGATCGATCCTGGCGAGTTAGGCTGAGTTTGGGGCGCAGTTTGCCGGCGGGTAGGATCAACCCTCCTCGGGGAGGGGGCCCCAAAAGGGGGACTCGGCACCCTCCGAGGCTCTCCCACGCGAAAGGGCAGGTCGTGGGGATCAGCCCTCTCGAAGCAGGAGGCTTGGGGCATGCCAACCTCCCCGGAGCCGGGCAGGGGAGGGGGCAGGCTGCCCTCTCACCCCTCTCCCCCGAGCCGGCCGGGCAGTGGTGCGGGGGACAGCCGCTCTTCTCCTGCTATTGTTGAGCCCCCTCGCTCCGAAGAGCCGCTGAAAACAAGTGCAAAAAGCCCCGGCTAAACCCTCGCCATCGCCCTGCCGCTACTTTTAGTTATTTTTTTTTCTTTCTTTTCCTCTCTCTCTCGTTGGCTCATCTGCTGTTATTATCAGCCTTTTCCATATGGCCACTTTAATTAATGGCAGACAAAAGGGAGTTTGGGGCGGGCGGGGGGGGGGAGGAATCTAGGAATTAGAGTTTATAGTTGGTTTGTCTCCCTCTGATGCTGTCATAGAAACCAGAAGCAAAGATGCCGCCTTTCCACTTCTTTGTATGATCCTGTTTATTGTTCCCGAGCGGCGCAGATTGGAGCAGGCGCGTGTTGCAAGGCACAAACCAGCGCCGGCTGCTGCGGCCGGGAAACCTGGGCATAACTTGTCCCCTTCGGCTCCTTCAAACCTGCCTGCCGTCTTCCCTCCCCTCCCCTTCTTCTCCTGCCTCGGGAAGAACTTGGTTTTCCTTTTTAGCTTTCTCCTTTTTTCTCCTTTTCTTTTTTTTTTTCTTCCCAAGTGATGTTGTTCTTTGGGATCCCCGTCGCACAAGGAATAGGCAAACTCCTGAAAGTTGGGTTTTTTCCCTTCCCAGAAAGCAGACCGGAGTTGCCCCCTGTGTCTCGACGGAATTGGGGTCCTTGTACCCCCGGAACGGCAGGTCCGGCTCTGTCCCGGGGTGCTGTTATAGAGGGAGTACTGATCCCGCCGGGGGTGGGCGGCCGCGGTCGAGGGTGGCGACTTTCCGGGGGTCCCATCGAGGAGGAGTCTGAGCGGGCAGTCCCGCTTGTCTCCTGCTCAGTCCCGGGGGAAGGGACCGTGGATCCGCACCCCCTTCCCCAACAGGGTCACCGCCGGCCCGCGGCAACTCTCGGGGGGAGAGGGAGCAGGGGGACCGCTGTAGGAAAGCCAGAAACTCCGCCCGCCACGTCCTCCTGGGAGCACCTGCCATGGAGACCCCCGGGGCTTGGCCCGGCTGGAAGAGCCACCGCTGCGGGACGGTGCTTAAGGTCACTGCCAAGGGTGGCTTTGGGACAAGATGCCTCCTCCACTTCGGGCAGTTCCTGAGCTGGAAGCGGGCGAGAACCCCTTCCCTGCAGAGCCCAAACCTCCCCCTTTCTCTCCCCACCTCCACTCCCTCTCGGTCCGAGCTACTCGGCGCCCGGTCCCTTTGCCCCGGGAATCACCCTTGTACCTATGGCAAGGGGAGAGCAGCCCGGAGGCTGGAGAGCTGCCCCCCCACATTCCCCGGCTCTTGTTTTAGAGAGCTGGGCTGTACCCGAGCATGTCCCCGGGCTGGGGTGGGAGGGAAGTGGGGGCACAGCGAGCCCAGGTGCCTTCCAGCCGGAGATTCACCCAGCGGGGCCAGGACTGTCCCCAACAACCGGGAGCCGCAAACTGGGGGACTGGGGGTGGGCAGGGGCAGGCGAAGCCCCCGCTCTGCGTCTCCCCTGCCCCATCCCGCAGAGCCCCGGGATCCGGAGCGGGGCGGCCGCGGATCCTGGAAGTCAGATGATGATGATGATGATGATGATGATGATGATGAGGGCAGGGCTGACTTCGCAAGACGTAGCTCGGCGTCAGAGCAGCTGCCATTTTAGCAGATGGTGCTAAACTTCCCCCGTCCGCCCCCCCCCGGAAGGCTCGGCTTTGGGGTGCTGCCTCCAAACTTGGGTTCTGGATGGGACACGCTGCTCTTCTTGGGCTTTGCGGGGAGCAGTGCACCCTAAGTCAGCGATGCACCCGGAATGAGTGAATGACACAGCTTTAGAGCTCAGGAATATAAACTCTTCTCCCTCCCTGAAATCCCCCCATGGTTTTGCATCAGGGCTTGAGGAGAGCAGGAGAGGTTATACTCCTGAACCCCAGAAATCAGTCTGTGCAACGCAAAATGGTCTCTAGCTCCAGCAGGGGGTAAAGCTCTCCTTTCACAACCTCGGGTGGGGCTTATTTTGTAAGGGATGATGCCATCCCCACTCGAAAGTTTGGGGGGACCCTCTGCCCCTCGAGAGCAGAGCAAGGAAGGGGAAGCAGCAGGTTTACAGTAAAGTCTGGAGCCACTGCTGGGCTGGGCTTCCCAGAAAACATGAAATGAGGCGTGGGAAGGGGAGGGAGGGGCGGGGAAGCATCGTTTTACCGCTGGGAAGTCAGACGTGAGAGTTTAATGGCAAAGTGAGGGGCAAGAACCACTCTCCACTTTGCTTTGTGTGTGTGTGTGTCAATTTGTAAATGGAAGGGATTATTTTTACAGCTGTAAACCGTGTGGCTTAGTTGCTAGAGCTCTTCCCTTAATGACAAAGGCCGTGTCCTTTGTAGCTGTCACTTTGGAGCTGTTCCTCTTTCTCATACATGGGAGCTGAGCATGGAGGATCCATGCTGCAAAAACTTCCAGAGCTGAGAATACACTGCTGTGTGTTCCTCTTCTTCCCCCAACAAGTCCTCTCTTTGGGTTATCTGTTGTGCAGATGCTGTTTGCTCCCTGGCTGTGCATGCTGACACTCAGAGGGGAGGCTGAGGTGGCCTCAGACTCCAGGTTTATTTGGCTTTTTGGGAGCTAACAGCTGTGTGAAAGGGATTAGCAGTCTGGCATTAACTACCATACAGCCTCTCAGTTCCCAGGTATTTCTGGAGTTTTGACAGGGCAGAAGTTGCTGTCAGGAAACCTCTCTCTTTCCACCTTTTCTTCCCACCTTTTCAGTCTTTATCCTGGATTTTACTGGTTTCTACAAAGAATAACTCCTCCATCTATGTACACATGCTGTTCTCCTTGGTATGTGGTGCAGGGTCCACTGGTGTCTGACATCCTTAAGGCTGGATTGTGTGAAACTCCCTATCGGAAAACATTCTATATCACTTCTGAGGCTGTTTATCTTTGCAAAGTAGAAGTTTGATCCACAGGCCAGTCCTTAGAGAGGAGAATCCTGGTGTGAATAGAGAAGTGGGGTGATAAGCACAGGCTGTGAAAAGTTTGAGAAATGCCTCAAAACACCTTGCTCCAAGAATGAAATTAATTCACATGAGATTTCTTCTTTGGGATCTGGGAGCCAGGTCATGAGTAATGGCAAGAGCAGGGCTGGGACATCTCTTCTGGTCCCTTCAGAGAGGGGAGAGAAATCTGTCACTTCCTGCTCCCCACAAATATTTTCACCAAGGAGAAAAAGGGCTTTATGGGTGTATATTTGGAGGAAGCAAGTTTCCCCTCTCGGCAGGTTAATCTGTCCAAGGGAATTCCTGAAAGTGCAGTGTTGGAGAGTTCGGGATCTGCTTTGCTGGGAGCAGCCTGTGTGGTGGTTTGGCCCTTTGGGACAGGGCTGAAACATGGAAGGTGAAGAGCAGTTTCCAAGCATCTCCTTCCCATTCAGGGTCTGTGGACTTCCTCTGCATGGGAGCAGCAGCCCAGGAGGGCATCCCTTGACTTCCCCAAGCTGCTTTCTCACAGTATCTTGCATGAGAGGGAGGTTGTTTCTGCCCTGGGAATAGCTGGAGGTGGGCACTGAGGTGAGGACATCTCAGGGGCACGAACATAAAAAAATGTTAAAAATCACCAGAATGGAGCAGATACTCAGAAACTTTTAACACTGTGGATTTTCTGTGGACTCTTTTATAGAAGGCACAAACTGGAGTTGTGAGGAAAAATGGCTAAATATAGAACACAAAACTAGTGATTTTCTACTGTTGAGGTAATTGATCCCGACAGTGCTTCTGTGAGGCTTTGCTGTGGGCTTGCAGGAGGGGATGGGGAGGCAGAGAAGGTTTCTGGGCTGGAGAGGTCCAGACTGGGATCTTGGTGTGCAATCTCGGTCTCTTTAAGCAGGAGTTTGTGCTCTGAGGGGCTGTATTTTGAACAGCACTGGCTGCATTTTGAAGCCATGCCTCCCTCCATGCTACAGGAGCCTCTGATGAGGCAGGAAACTGGTCCAGCAGTGCCCTGGATGGACCCGGCACTGGGAATCGTGGCTGTTTTTGGGCAGACATGGCTCTGGCTTGTTCACAAGTGAATGTGGGGAGAGGATATGGGCTGAGAGCATGGCTGGGGCTTTATCCCAGCACGCTGCTCCTCTGCTTCTCCCATCAGAGCATCCTGGTGTACCAAGTGCTATGCACACATTCATATGTGACTCGGATGCCTGGTGTGTTTTGGAACAGCAAGGAAAGGAAGGTAGCTGGGAAAGCTGACCCAGGGAAGGGTGGTCTGGTGTGAAAGGAAGCTCAAGAAAGGGAAATGGGGCATTCCCAGCATAGTTTGTTTGAGGAAAGGGTGGCCAAGATCGCCTTGTCCTACCAGCTGGGCTATTTCCAGCCAATCTCAGTCTTAGGGCAGAATATTGAAGTGCCACGCTCTGCAATACTCTGCTTTTCAGTTTGGTTTGGTTTTGGGGGGAAAAAAAGAAAAAGAGGAAAAAAAATTTCACCTAAATTAAAATACTTTTGATCTTTGTCTTTCATTGAACTTTTTGCTTCAGAGAGAATAGATTAATAAACACTTTCAAATGGAAAAACATAGTTTGGAAAGGTTCCCCTTTCATCTTTAACACAGAGCTTTAATGCTAACCTGGGTATGAGCTGGCTGTCCCCCTGTTCCTTTTCTCTTGCTTTTTTTTTTTTTATCTTAACAACAATAAATTTGCTTTTATTGTGATCATGCTGGCCTTTACTGGTCACTTTTTATTCTTTCCTTTTTTATTTTGAAGTCAGCACGTTAAAAAAAAAAATCGCAATGTTATTTTAATCAGAGCAAATGAAAGAGCAAATCAGAGCGAGAATTTTAATCTGCCCCAAGCAAAACTGCCTTGTACATCTGTCATGTTGGGATTAGTGGAACTCTTTAAAGAAGCTGAAGACTTTTTAAACAAAGTATTAAACATTTGTGACCTGATTTCCATTCTTACAATATTCTCATTAATAAGAGTGCAGGCTGAAAAGACATCTGTTAGGTCCTATTTGTTTCAAGAATATTAAAGGCTAATAAGAATATTGGAGGGTGGGGGTGTGTGAGGGGAATCTAAGTGTAACATTTAGAGCCAGATCTCAAAGCTGCAGTTTTGCAAAGTGATTCTGGGTCTAACTTGGTGGGGGGAAGCACGAATCTTGGTTATGGAGTTGGATGCATGTTGGTCTCGGTCAGTTTAGGGTGTTGGTGCCTGGGTGAGGCTCCCCTGAAGGCTGGGAGCTTTGCCTGGGGCTCCATTCCTGCTTCAGGAGGGGAGAATGAGAAAAACTCTGCCTTTCCAAGATAAAATTTAGGCTGAAATGACACAGAAGCAGAGACAAATACAACTTTGTAGACAAATACAACTGGCATGTGTGTGTCACCTGCACTCAGCCAGTGCTGCCTTGAACCAACCAGGAAACAGCGTAAGGAAGGAGTGAAAACGTCCTTCTTGGTTTTGCTGCTTGTGTTTTGTTTGATGGGAAGGCAGTTAAAGTAAATGGCCCAGCTTGGACCCCTAAGGAAAAAATGAAGCCAGGCATGTGTTCAGCAAAGTACTTGCTGAAAGAAGCCTTCACTATTAACGTGGGTATATGGTTTAAGAGGAGGTTGCTGTCGACTGCAATCTTTGCATCTTGTTTATGCTTGCTGGGTAAAATATTAACTAAAGCATCTGAACATAAAGTTCTGGTGTGAAAGAATATCAGCAGGGGAGAGCCATATGGTGCCAGGCTGCTAACAAAATACCAAACGCTGGAGATTCCTTTTTTGCAGAAGACTGAAAACTCTCGTTCCCATCCATAATACATGAGCTCACGCCTTTGATTACTCTAAACATTAGTCCAAGCGGTACAGGCGTCTCTTTGGAGCTTACACAACTTAGGGCACGCGGTGCTCTTCCCCCCCTCTTCCTTTACATAAAAGAAATCGATGTCGAGCTGTTAAGATACAAATATCCAATATGCTGTAAGACAATATGTTTCTGAAACTGCTGCGTAAGCTGCCTTTCCTCTAATTAAATATAAACTGCAGCAGAGAGTCGGGTTTCTTCGTTCCTTTGCTTGAAACTCTTTGGCAGGCGCGTGGCTCTCCCTAGGACAGTATCTGCAAGTCAGGTCTCTGCCAGTTTTGGGGAAGCCTCTTGCTCCTTGTGGGTGCAATCAGAACCTTTCTGATTGATGCTAAGGACTGTAATCGTCTCTCTGAGCAGCAGCTCACGGGCATGTTTACCTGAACCCTCCCTGCAAGTCAAGAGTCAGGTGTATTCAGCAGAGAGGGATTCAAACCCCACATTAGGAGGATCCCCTGCTGAATATTATTAGAAGGTACAAGAGATGGCTCTGGGAGAGCTTTCATGCACACAGTATTTAAAAACCAGGGTATTGCTGGAAAAATCTATAGATGACACTCTAAGCACTTTTGAATTTTATTTTTTTTTTTAAGCAATCCCTTGAAATCAACAATTTGATGTTGAATAACTTGTGCTTGTCACTGGGCTCCTTGAGTGTGGCTGGTTAAGGTTTGTGGGAAGCACCCCATTATGTGAGTGTAAAAATACCCACACAGTGCAGAGAAGCCTCCCCAGCAGCTGCCTTTGGTTAACCCACATTTCAGAGCTGGAGCCTTTCCCTGCTCCTAGTGCTCTCCAGCCTGGGAGAGGCAGCTCTGGGAGTTGGAATGCAATGGCTGCCTGGCAGTCATGAGTTTGGGGCCAAAGCTTGCATTTAAGTCACCTGTTTCAGCTCTTGGACATCCAAACCCTCTTAGAAGCCCATCAGAAGCCTAAATGCAGAATTAGGCTTTCCTCTTTCATCACTGGTTTTTCCCATTTTGGCTGTATGGCCAATGCAGGGTGATGGGAAGGGAATTAAGTCAAAGTTGAAACCCTATTGACTGAATGTGAGGTGAAAGTTTTGGGACAGGGAGCGATTGGGTCTGTGACATTGTGTCCCAAGTAGAGGTTGCTCCACTGTGCTGCTGGGATAAGTGAAGGTGTCAGATGGGCTTTGAAAGAAGTTGCCTAATTTAAGCCAAAAACTGCCTTTTAATCGGGCTTGAAGCCTGAAATGAGCCTTCCTGGTGCACATGTCCTTGCTGTACCCAAAATCCAAGTGCATGTGTGGGAATGAGAGGAAAATAAATGAATTCCCTTCCCTGATAAAGGAAAATGAAATCCTTATTTGTAAGAAATCAAAATTGTTGGGTGGGTGAGATTCCAGGTAAAGCTATCTTGACCAAAGTTAGCCCAACTTGAGAGGGGCTCTGCAGAGGGGCACAGTTAATTCATCCCTCTGAAATCTGATGTTGCCACGAGCACGTCTGAAGTCCCAGCTTCTCCTGCTTTTGCTTATGCTTCTCTTCCATAATTCTGAAGCTTTGCATCTAGCGAGCTCCTGGCAAGAGGAGCTAAAGGTTTGTTTGTTGCCCTCAATATTTTGATGTAATTAGTCAGCGAGTTACTCGCTGCTTTTGCCCAGAGAAATGCGCTCTCCAAGAACACAAGTGACAGGAGAGGATTAAATAGCCTTCTGGAGAGAGCTGCTCCATTTCTTTTTTTTATTAAAAACAAAAAAAAGTAAAAAAAAAAAATAGTGCCTGGGAGCAATGTTGTTGCTTTAAAAAAAAATGACATTTGAAACAGTTAACTCTGCCTGCAGTGTCTCAGCAGAGCACGGAGTTGTCAGATTCTCTCTCACATTCCCTAGAAACTTTCAGCTCCCTCCCATCATGGAACAGCTTCCCGGCTGCTGGGGAGGCAGGTGGCTCTGGCAGGTCGGCTGCTCCTGCTGCGCTCACCCACTGAGCAGGGAGCTCTGCTGAGGAGAGCAAGGACTCCCTGCTGGAAAGGGGAGGATTGGGAGAAAATGATTTGGAGGGGAGAGAAACTTCTGACTCACGGGATATGAGCCGATCCTTGGCTGTGGGGCCCAGGCGTGACTGCACTGCTGGGGACTGTGGGTTTTCTCCGCTCCTGGTTCAGTTCTGGGACAAAACCAGTGCAGCAGAGTGGGCTCAGCCTGTGCAAGTGGCTGGAAGTGGGGATGAAAGCTGCTCTGAGAGCAGTGCCCATGGGTGTCCAGCTGCTGCCTCATCCCTCCTCCTTGTTGTCCCTGAGTCGTATTCCCAAGCAAGCGAAGGCTGGGGGAAGGACAGAAAGGTATCACTCGTCTCTATTTAATTTCAATTACACGGAGCCTGCAGGAGCGCTCGGAGCAGTGCCAGCAGGGCTATAAACTTAACATATTTGATGATTCTCCTCTTCAGGCAAGCAGTGCACAGCAACCACCCCATTCAGCAGCAATAATCCTGGGGGGCTGGGACACTCCAGCTGGCAGAGACTCCTGTTTAATAAGCTGACCCTTCAGAAGCCATTAATTGCCTTATTTCATAGTGGGCAGTGGGGCACCCTGTGTGTGCCCCTGGTCTGGGGGGCTCGGCGAGGGAATGGGCTTCGTTTTGAGTGTGCTGAGCCCACGCCATGGGAGGGGGTGCTGGTGGGAGCCGAGAGCCAGCGGGCACTGAGCAAAGCTGCCTCGTACCCCAGGGGAGTTGTTGCTGCACGATGATCTCACCTCCTTTTATGCCTTATTGCTTCTGTCTCTCTGACTCCATATGACACACGCTTACGTGTCAACTTTTCACTTCTTATATGGCAGCAGAGAGGAAAGGCTTAATATCATAAAGACAAGCTGGCAGCTGGGAAGTAGCCCATTTAGTCATCTAACTTTGCATCAGAGGCACTGCCAGACCCTTCCCTGGCTCTTCCAGGCAGCTTCTCCCTTCTCTGCCTGACCTGGTGTCACATGTGGTAGAAATCCCTGCCAGAAATCCACCTGCTTGAGCAAACACTGTTGATGGGCCCCAGTCCTGTGCTGGGGACAAGACGATTTGTGTCCCTCAAACCCCTCTGTGTGCCAAACTTGGGCTAATGTTGGGGAGAAATAATGTGAGGTTTTTGTTTTAGCTATTGTGGGGTTTTTTGCAGTTCTGTTTTTGTCTAGAATCTGTGGGGCTGAGGGTAAGGTCCCACCACAGATTCAAATTCACTTTGGCTGTGACAGTCAACACTGGGGCAGCTCCAGAGGTTTGGAGCCCAGAAGGAAACTCAAGTCATTGACAGCTAAATCTATGGATGGCTAAAATGATAGAGGTTTCTTCTACTCTCACTACATGCTGTGGAAATTTTCAGAAGCAGGTACTGAGCTGAACCCTGTGCCGCCCTGTCCCAGGAAGGTTGTCTTCAGCTGGCTTTTCTTCCTTGCTATTTCTGTATGTGAAGAACCCAATTTATTACCTTTGCTTTTTACGTTTGGCTTCCCCACAGAGTGCAGCCTTGTACCCTCCTCTGAAAGCACAGTGCTCGGGCTCTCTCTTCCTCTTCCCTCTTGATTTCCAAACTGATGATAGAGCGATTTGGATGCAGCGTGTCAAATACTTGAGCCAGATCAATGCGTAAAACTCAGTCTGTTTTGACATCCATCTCTGCTTGGAGTACTTCCCTGTGCAGGTCTAGAGCAGCTGTGAGGAAGGGAAGGCTTTGGTTTCAGCAGTTGCTGATGCCTCCTTTCACCCTTCAACTTGTTGGGGTGGGGTCATGCTACCAGTCTGGGGGGACAACCCTGTCCCCATCCCCACAGGTGGGGAGATGCACACAGTGCTGGTGTTGTGGCCGCTGCCATGGTGGAGATGGAATCAGCACTATGCTGCTCTCCCTGGAGGTTTATCCTTTTCTCACCAGCTGGGAGAAATAGAGGTGAACTAGAGGAGTCTTGGAGCTGAAAACCCCTACTGTCGTTTGTTCCTCTTAACGCATTTATCTCACCGTGGCTGCTTCCTCACCGGCCTCTTCTTCAGCCACCATTGTCACTACTCATCTTCAGGCCCAGGAGTCCTGATGTTTCCCTGAAGCCCCTTTGCACAGCACAGGTACAAAGTGCACACATGGCCCTAAAGGTCTTCCCAGACCGCCGTGGGTGGGGAAGGACATCCCTGTCCAACACCGGCACTGCCAGTGGACGTTCTCCTCATACCTGCTGTGCTCAGCCCAGCTTGCACGGGTGGTTTGGCCCTTCCTGAGGGCTCCTGCGCATCAGCAGCACCGTGGGAAGGGTTTTACAAGACCGGAGATGCTCTTGTAACCTCACCCTGAGCCGTCAGGTCTTTTCCTTCAGCAGCAACGTGTCTTGGAGCTGCTTCCTTCCCAGCAGCCCGAGACAAGCTTATCCAAAACCATCTCTAAGAATTTATCTGCGCTGAATTCTCCTGCTGGTGTTTCGACACGTCGGCTCCACGGAGGCTTTCAATTTGGTATGAAAAGTAATTATTGCCGGGGTGCAGTTTAGCTGTTGTGTTTTACAGTGCTGGTAAGGTTAAAAGAAATAATAATAATAATATAAGAAAGACTCAGCCAGAGTAACTGCCTGCAACATGCTATTTGCATTTTTAAGGAAATACTTCTTTGAGACAGCTTGGGTGAAAGGTCGTCATTTGCATATAAATGGAAAAGAAAGTGTGTGATGCTGGAAGTTACATCTATATTATTTTCTCAGCAGTGAGCTGCTGTTTTGGAGATTAAGGGATGTGGTTTGCATTTGGCTTTTGTGGAATAGAGAAACTACCAGGAAAGCCAAATTAGAACAAAAAAATGAGGGAAATGTGCAAGAAGAAAGAAGCAACATCATGTTTCTGGGAGATGCTTTCCTGCAAGCCTGACACCTTACACGCCTGTTTTCACATGTGCTGGGCACATGCACATGAGTGTGGCTGGGCAGAGTTCCCTCTGAGTGCATAAAAGGATGGATGCTGGAGATGAAGCCGGGGGCTGGAGTGGTTCATGCTGTGAATAAGCCTGGCAGAAGGGGAGGATGCTGGCACTCATCATTTGCAAGTGATAAGCCAGGGTTTCCTTGATATTTTATTTTCTTCTTTAATATTATTATTTTTCTTTTCCTTCAGACTCAGGTGTGTTTGGAGAGGAATTAATCAGCTGTCTCAGTGAAATTCCTCCAATTGCAGTAGGAACACTCACACTTAGTGTCTGGCAGGAGAAAGGCAGGAGGTTGAGAAGTCCATGGCTCAGGTCTTGCTCTTGCCTTAGAGAGGGGTCCACACTGCCTGAGAGCTTTTCCAGGCCCTTTTACTGCCCTGGGCCTTGGAGACACCAAAGGGATTCTCTGGTGGAGAACCTCAGTGCTTTGTTTCACCTCTTGTTGGTGGCCTTGCTTGCCACACTCAGAGCATCTTTGTGCTTTGACAGCTCCCCCACGGAGCTGGGGGAAAGCGGGATGTTGAACAGTGTTCACTCTTTAATCTTTTTGATCAATACTTAAGAACACAGTGCAGACAGCAGCGCTGCTCTGGGCACGCAGCTTTTGTTCCTCTCTTGAACAGCACACAAGTGCTACAAGGATGGAAGGTGAAAAACACCTTCTTTTATACCCTCTGCAGTGCTGTGTACTGTGCTGCTGCCACTTAGTAGAAAAAGAAAAAAATACTCTAATAAAAAGTCTTATTAACTGGCCATGAACACTGGAGCATGAATATTGCTCTTAATGAGGAGAGACTGCAGCCTCATTTGTTTCCCTGCATCGTGGGTGCACAGGGCTTCAGCTCTTGTGGTGCTGGCTGATGCAGAGAAACAGGATGAAATGTTGGTCCTTTCCTAGGGCTCATCTTGGCGTGCAGAGGAGCTGGGCAGGGATGGACAAAGGGCCCCAGGTGAAGGATGGCAGCACAACCATCACCAGGGCCTGGGGATGTCTGCTCCCGTGATATTTGAACTCTGCTTCTGGTGGATCTTGATCCTGCTACTGAACCCCACCACTGAGGGCTTTGCTCCCTCTCCAAGGAGCAGGTAGCCCTGCTTCTTCCATTCCCATTGCAACATGTTCTTGTATTTGGGATATTTGAATAATCTTGTGATGAAACCAGTTGCTCAGTGTCATGTCCTAGGGCAATGGGGAAGGGATGATCCCCTTTTCCCATAAAGGACCTGACAAAGAGTTCAAAAGCATCCAAAAGTGCCAGGTATGACAGCGCAAAGCATGAGCTGGCATGGCTGAGGTGACCACAGGGGCTGGCGCAGCTGCTTGGGCAAAGGTGGCAGGTGACAGCATCAGAAGCAGGATGAGCCAAGGGCTGAGGTGGCATGGGGCTGGGAAGTAGAATGTGAGTCACTTGTGCTTCAGGCAGGAGGGAGCTGAGATGGGTGATGCTCCCTGTGCTGCAGGAATTGCTGGAAGGAGAGTGGCAGGTTCTTGTGGCTGGAGATGGAGAAGCAGCAGTGCTGTGCTAGCAGTGACCTGTCCTCTCCCCCTTTGCATAGTGAGATGGAAACTCTGGTGCTCCCCTCCTCTCTCCTGTGCCCCCAGGACCTGTAGAGCTGATCAGGGCTGTTCTTGGCTGTTGGCACTGAACACCTCGGAGCTGTGCTGGTGCTGAGCCGGCTGCTTAGTGTGTCAGCAATGCACACTGTGCTGCAGGGTTCTGTTTGGCAGTGAAAGCACTAGGAAGGCTTGATCCTATTGAAATCAAGCCCTTCCTTTCCTTTGGGTAAGGGGAAAATAAAAGGTCAGAGTGCACATCACAGATTTCATAACCTTTGATGTCACAGCATGTGATTTGGTAGCGTGGTGGGTTAAGCCAGCACTGTGTTTTTGTTGGAATGGTGGGATCACAAATTCAGCTCATTGGTACAGTGAGTTGTTGGGTCTCTGAACAGCCATGCAGTTCAGCAAGGCACCCTCCTGCTCTGTGCTTCAGTGAGTGGGGCCACGGTGGGGATGAGGAGCAGTGAGCTCATGAGCAAACTTTGAGCCATGCAAACACAGTCAAGGGGCCAGGTCCCTGCAGTTCAGCTCCAGTTTTGCGGGAGGAACTACTCATGACTCCTTCATTTCTCCTCTTATAGAGATTCTAAATCCTTTTGGACTTGCCCAGGTGAGAACACTGAAGCTCAACATCCCCATCCCTGGAACTGTCCGAGGCCAGGTTGGACTGGGCTTGGAGCAGCCTGGTCTAGTGGAAGGTGTCCCTGCCCATGACAGGGGCTTGGAATAAGATGGTCTTTAAGGTCTCTTCCAAACCAAACCATTCTATGATTCTATGATTTGCCTGGTGATTGCTCAGCTCCTCTCCAACCACAAGGAAAAGTATCTTTAGGGGTCAGCAAATGAACAAAGAACAACCACAATCTAGCCACCCACGCTACGTCTCCCATCCATACATCCCATCTAAACTGATTATTAAATCATATTTGCTGATAAGTATGAGATGTAATATCTATTACACAGCTGTTAAACCTCAATTAATATGTTTTAATGATCAGTCGTTTACTGTGCACTATACAATTAACATCCGGTATTAGATCTTAAATTAAATGCGTGTTTGGGAAGCTGAATTTGCAGCACTGAACATCACCATGCCACGGTACACAGCGATAATTGCCTCGAACAGACAGGCTTTCTGTGCCCCGAGAGGGGGTTAAACCAACACCCCTGGCATCAGAGAAGAATGGAGGAGAATTGCTACAGAAGCCAGGTTCTATTTTTTCACTGTATTTTGATCCCCACGGAGGTTTTCATTCATTTCCCTTGAGAAAAGCACCCTGATGCTGAGCTGCTGTGCATGTGAGAAGGTTGAGCTGTGTGGGGTACTGGCTCAGAGGGGTGTTTTCTTGGCAAGGGTTGGGCAGGAACGTGGGGCAATTAGCTGTGATGAGTCCTGGAGGTTGTGCAAGGGGGTTCGGTGCTGCGGTTTGGATCTCAGACTGAAGCCTTAAATCAAAGTTGATTCATGTTGCCTGCCAGGAGAAAAGCCCTCACTGCACCCTGGGTTTGGGGCCATGCAGGGAAGTAAATTCAGCTCTTGGTGTTCTCCAGGCAGTGGCCAGTGGCCACAGAGCTGTGTGTGTGGGCAGCGCACTGCAAAATCATAGTCATAGAGTGGTCTGGGTTAAAGGGACCTTAAAGATCATCTTGGTCCACCCCCTTGCCATAAGCAGGGGCACCTTCCACTAGACCAGGTTGCTCCAAGCCCTGTCCAACCTCGCCTTGAACATTTCCAGGGATGGGACAGCCACAGCTCCTCTGGGCAACCTGTGCCAGGGCCTCACCATTTTCTGAGTAAAAAGCTTCTTCCTAACAGCAAATCTAAATCTCTCCCCTTTTAGTTTAAAACTGTCCCCCCCTTGTCCTATCATTGTTTGCCTGTGTAAAAAGTTGCTCTCCCTCTTTTCTGTAAAATGCAGGAATGTTGGGCATCCAGCAGTGCAGAGGAGTGCAGGGGTCCAGGGGTGGCTTCTCCATCCTAGAGAAGCTGCAGAATTTGGTTTTGATTTTTTTTTTAGAGTTATTTTAATTCACACTAAAGAAGGGGACCAAAATGCTCCCTCTGATCCCTGGCACTGCTGCTGTATCTGCTCTGAGAAGTGAGCCCACGTTGTCTGGCAGGACACTGAAGGACCCAGCTTGTTCTCAGCACGCTGCTGCCTTGTTAGCACAGGATTCACCTTTCCCATAAAAAGTGTTCCTGAGCAAAGATGAAGAAAAATCTTTCTCCCTTTCCTTTTGCTTTTGTCACACTTGGGGGAGCAAATGAAGATTGATATGTTTTTCTTCTAGTCTTTCAGTTTAAATATGCAGTGGTGCATCTTATGAGAAAAGGAGGCCTTCACCCCCCCATCTTTTCTCTGCGGAAGTTTCCTCTCCCCCCAGTGCTTTGCTACATCAGGTGCAACCTCTGCTGAGATTTGGTGACAGGGTGGTGCTGCAAATGTGGCTCCTCTGGTGCTGTAAGGACATGTGTGGGAGCTGGCTGCTCCCCAGGCAGCCCCCTCCTGCAGCATCCTGCCTCGTTTTTTATTCACTCTCCCCCAAAGCTTCCTATGAGGTTTGCTGTGTTTATTTTTGGGGGAATTTTCTGCCATTCTTTAGAGGGTTTCATTTTTTTTCTGGGAAATCAGTGCTCTCTTCTTTCTCTGTAAATGGAAAGTAAAACACACACGTCTGATTAACACTCAGAATTGCTGTGGTCTCCCTCCCAAGTTTCCACATCACCTTGTTTGGTGTTGATGAGAGTGACCCAAGTGTTTCACGGAACCTGTTCTTCTGTGCCAGGATTGTACACAGCTTGCAATATCTTGATTCACAGCTGACAGGTTTGGGAAAGAACATCATTAAGAAGAGGATGGTTGTGGATTGTCCTAAATGTTCATGGGGAAAAGCAGCCTGTCCACTGGAGGCCCCAGTGTGTGCTCCAGTCCTGACTGTGTGGAGGGTACTGAGGAGCGAATTGGTGGGGGAAAGCTGGCGGTTTCCTTTGGGATGTGAACACCAGGCAGTGATCCATCAGACCAGCTGAGCATCTAGATTATTTTTCAAGGGGAAGTGGATGCAAGTGCCCCCAGCTGTGAGCTTCAGCTGTCCCAGTTCAGTGCCAGAAGGGGACCCCAGAATCAGCCATTAACTCCAGGATCTGCTTCCCATGGGCTAAAACTTGTATTTCAGGCAATATCCCACACCTTCCCTTGGGTGGCCCAGGTAGGGGTTAACACACATGTCCTTCACATAACCAGTGAGCTTTGTTTCTGCTGAACCCAGGATCTGGAGGGAGGTGGAAAAGGCAGAGCCAGCAGTGCAAGCTGATCCTCTCCGGAGACCAGATACATTTAAGCAGCACAAAGTACAGGAAATCTGATTCCAGTGTTGATGGAGCTGCTTTGGCCACCCAAAGTAGGCTGGGCAGGGGGACTGGAGCAGGCAGGAAGGCTCTGAGCTGGTGTGGCCAACGCACCTTCAGCCTAGCCAAGGCTCCTCACCCCAACACTCTGTGCCTTCCCCTCTTGCTTAAAGGGATGAAAATACGGGAGGTTGGGATGGGGCCTGTGGCAAGGACAAGCTGGTACTTTGAGGCAGATTTATCCATGGCAGCTTCCAGAATTCACCCTTAGCCTGTGACTTAGGCACACATGAGAAAACAGGCTCAAAAAGGATGAGTCTGCATGTGTGTTGCTAATTTTTCCTCCTCGGGGTTGAATCTCATGACCTCTCAACCTTTCAAAAATCTTAAACCCAAGTAGAGCTTTGATCTGGCATTCAGGATCCATTGTTTCTACAGTTTAACTCACTCTCTGCTCCATCCCATAGAGGATGCTCCTGCTTTAAAACATGTTTAGGAGAAGGATGCTCAGTGAAATGCTTCAGATGAGCAGGCAGGCTGTACTGGCCTATGAATGTGCTGTTGAAACATCTTTATTTCTTCTTATTTGGTATTTTCCCCCCTCTGTTCTCCTTTCTTCTGTCCCTTTCTAGCATTTTTTTTCTCATTTTCCTTGGTTTTAATCATCTGCCTGGCCATCTGTGCTTCCCCGCTCCCTTTCCTCGGAGCTTCTCCAAAGCAGCATAACGTTTCAGCAACTCTTGGATTTTGCCTCCAAGCCCTGTGCCTTTTCTTGGGTCCAGGCTAGAACACAGTGTTTCAAACAGAGTTTGGAGTCTCCTGTGAAACCTAGAAAAGTTCCCCTAGCTGCACTCCTGGCTCCAGAGCAGCTGTTTAAGGACAAACACATAAAGATGACTTTCACAGTCACCTATCTTAGGCACTATCTTGGATGTACAAATTATCCCAGTCTTTCCATGTACTTGTCCTTGCAAGAGCACTGTGGGAATTACTGGTTGTTCTGTAGTCGGTTGTAGAGGGAGAACAGACACAGGCAAGGAGGAGTCAATTCCCTGGTGATTTTCTGCATGTTCTCCTAAAAGCTGTTTTGTGGCAGAGCAGTTCCAAAGTTGCTTGGTTGGTGTCCTAAACAACAAATTATCTATTGCTGGCAACACAGCTCCCACAGGTTTCCTTCAGCCTGTCTGAACCTTCTCCCTGCTTCTCCTTTCTTTGAGATCACCCCAAAAATAAACTTCAGGGTGAAAAATGACCCACTCCCAGGACGCTGATGCCAGAAAGTGGTGATGGAAACCTATATGGGGATCCCCCTCTGCAGTCAGTGATGCCAATTCACTGTTCTAGATGTGCAAACTTTTGTGAAATATTAAAAATTAGCTTCACCTCTGGAAAGATAAGAGAGTGTAAAGGGAGAAGCCCTCTGCCAGCTGCCATGTGCTCCATGAGGTGCCCAGCTCACCAGTGATTACTCACTGTTAATAGTGTGTTTTCCAACCGAGCTGAGCAGTGTTGCAAGGTTTGGGGTAGGCTGAGGATGCAAATTCTTCATGGCTGGGGGTCTTGGCCTTGGTGTGGCATCCCGGGCTCCTGCTCGGGGCCTGGAGACCCTGAGGGTTTGCATGGCAGGGAATAAATATTGCATTTTCGCCTCTGGCTGATGCTGCTGATGGGGTGCCGGGCTGACTCTGGGTCCTGACCCCGTGTTCCTCTTTCCCTCCCCAGAAAATGAGTTTCGGGGTGAGCTGCTGAATCAGAGGTGGACCTGCGGAGAGAAGATCAGCAGCTGTGAGGGAGCCGCCAGCCTGCACGGCACACACATCAAGGTGAGCACACAAGCTTTTACTTTTTTAGCACAGTGACCCCACCACCACCACACCATGTGTTGGCCGTGGAATGAGGGCCACGTGCTGGTCCAGCCCCTATGGACCAGCTGGTCCTGGGGGGATGGAGCCTTTCCGGTACCCAAAGTGACGGGCAGGGCTTGGAAGTCTCTGTCTCCTCGCTACAGCCAAACCTCCTGTATGGTGAATTCGGGCAGGGAGGGCTTCCAGCTGTCAAGATTTGGCTTTGAGTCCAGATAGTTAAATCCTTGCCTTCCTCTCCGGTGCCATCCTTCAAGGGTGGCTCAGATCTGGGTATTTAGTTCACTCCCAGGACTGTTAAAATAGGCCCTTTCTCCAAGGCGCCGGCTGGTCGGAAGGAGCCCCTCGAGCACCAGGTGAAGCTGTGGTGCCTTTGGAGGGGACAAGCAAGGCATTCATTCCTCCCGGGACCCCGGACAGCTCCCTGGGCTCAACAGAGCCACTCATTTACTGCTGCAGCTGTGGCTGATGAAAGAGGTACAGCCAAAGCTGTCAAACCTCCCGGCAGATTCTCTGCCAGCAGATTAGGAAGCATTAATTAAGCAGAGAACTGGGCTGCTCACTACACAAGTGGTGCTTCCTGTCCTATTTTGACCTCTCAGTAGTGAGGCATCATCTCGTGTGTGGGTGGACCCACCTGGGTGGTGAGGAAGCCTCCTTGGGTGACTGATGTTACCGACCCTTCCTGTATCCCCAAATAAACCAAACCCTGGTAAAACCCCAAGCCAGCAAAAATCCACCCTTAAAAGCCATCCTTCTTCACTAACAAGCTGTCAGCTGCACACAGGTGTCGCCAGGAAAGCTCACACCTTCTTAGAAAGCAGAGTAAGCAGTTGTTGCTATATTTAAAATGAGCTCAATTAAGGCTTTTCTATTGAACCTGCCAAATAAGCACTTAGATTAGATTTAATAAGATTGTCGTATGTTAATAAAGCAATGATTACAAAAGGTAATATTCCCAGTACCTGGTGCTCATCTAGTGCTCTGCCTCTGACAAGCACATCGTGAATATTAACCATTTCTTGCAATCCCCAGCTCTGCTTATGTGCGTTTTAACTGAGTGACTGATTCGAGGGTGAGAGATGGGGAGAGGGAGTCTGGAGGGAACCTGGATATTGTGTGTGTGTGTGCAGCCCTCTTACCTCGCAGGGGGAGAGGTCTTGATCCCTCTCTAACCTTTGGATCTGCACTCTGTGCACACACTTGCACTTACAAGTGTGCTCATAAATACATATTGTATTTAAATGTAGTTTTTCATGCCAGTCACAGCTCGTAATCCACAGGATGCTCAGCGGTGAAGGACAATGGGATATGGGGCACGTTTACTTATTTATTTTTGCCTCTAAAGAAGTCCAGGCATGGGATACAATTTCCCATGACAGGTTTGAAATGAGATCTCTGCAGTGCTGGCAAGAGCTGATCTCTGCACGGAGCCAGCTGAGCCTGTCCGCACGGATGCTCCTGGACCACAGTGTCTGATGGCAAAATGAATCTTTGTGTCCCAAATCGTTATTTTCCTGTGCCATGGGGACCTAGCTGGGGTGCAGCTGAAAAGCAGGCAGCTTGTTGGTGAAGGCTGACTGCTGTCAGCACAAGCAGGGATTCTGGTGGGGTCACCAGAACCCATCCCTGCCACAAGCGCTGGCTGTTTTGTCCTCTTTGGAGAGACACATGTAGCTCACTTCAACAACCCCCTCACATGGTGCCAGTCGAGGATAATCTTATGGAAAAGGGAGCTTATTACCGAGCTGGAAAACAATGAGGTCGAAGAACTACGATTTATTTCCACCCCCCCCGCCTTCCCTACCCCTCCTCTTGTGGCGTGAGAGCCATCGGCACGTACGGAGCCGCTCAGGCCTCCCTGGCGTCGGGATTGCGTGTTGTAGCCCTCTGAGACAGTCAAGAGGAAAGTGTGTGTCAACTCAAACTACAGCGTATGAAATCACCCGGCCCGGACGCGCACGGTGCAGCTGCGGCTGTGTCAGACGTGATGCTCGGGAGCAGCTTTTCTGCTCCGCTTCCCCCGTGTGGAGGATGCTGCCGTGTGGAGGATGCTGCTGCCACCGCCACGGAGCGTCGGCGCTCGGGAGGCGTTTCACTCGCAGCACCGGGTGCTTTCCGTGGGGGTTGGACCCTTCCTGCAAATGCGAGCTGACAGCACGGCTTCAGGAAGGATGTTTGTGACACAGCTGTAGTGTTGGATTTGAGGTGGGTACAAGCTGTGGGTTTGCGTCTAAACGTATCAAGGAAAAATCACACTCATCCCCCCCCGCCCCGACTCCAAGCCCGGGAACACCGCGCAGGGTGTCCTTTCCTGGAAGCAGTCAGAGCAAAAGGCAGGCAGGAGTTTATTCAGCCGAGGACAGGACTCACAATAGGTGGAACGTCAGGAGGATTTAAATCAAACAGCAAGAAAGACCCTAGAGGAAGAAGAGGAAAAAGAAAAACCTCCTAATCTTCGAGTGTGGTTATAAAATAGCAGCTGGGAGCTACTACTATTGAACCTGTTTTAAAAGTAGAGGCACACTGTTGATCAAGGGTATTTCTTCCTCCATCACTCCTTACTTATTAAAAAATTCACAGCTAGAGAAGCTCCAGCAGGATGAAATCCTCTTTGTTTTCTACAGTGACCAAAGATGCCATGGCACTTCGCAGAGAGCAAGGGGGAGAAATTTGGAGGCCCAGAGCAATGTCTCTCTGCCCATGTTCAGTTTGCAACAGCCAAGGAGGAGGAATTCCTGGTAGGGTGGGGGAAACACTCCCCCCCCACCAAAAAAAAGGAGAAATCAGAACAGGCCATTCAAACCTGTCCTCACCAGTTGGTGGGAGCTGAAGGGCAGTTTTGCTGCCTTTTCCCTTGAGGAGTTAATTGAGGGGCTTCTTTAGATCTGGAAGAGGGGGAGGACCAAGTAGAAAACTACTTTTCAACAATTCTGTAGGCAAAATGTCATTTCTTCTGGCATTTTCCTTCTGCTGCTAGGCAAATGTAAGTTAGGGTTTTTTTGAACTAAAAATAGAGGCTCTGTGTGTCCGTCTGTCCCTCTAAAGCTCAGATGCAGCTTCTTGCAATTGGCATTTTGCTATGTCCACAAATAAGCACTGATGGAAGCTCTGCTGCTTTCGCTGTAAAATAAATATTCCCGCTGAATCCTCACCTCTCTTTGTCCAGCTGAAGGCTTTTTCAGCATGTTTATTTTCTCTGAGCTCTGTGGTGCTCTTGAATACATATAAAGTATTACTGCTGACCAGGGGGAATTTCAGCAGGGCTCTTAATGGCACAGATTTGCATAGAGCTGTCGAAGCCCAGGCGCACCTGGGCATCAGCACATGGTGGGCTCCCAGTGGGCTTATGTTCTGTTATGTCCCTTAGTCTCCCATTGGAAAGGAAATGTGTATTAAGATAAGAGGGAAGAAGAAAATATCAACCCTGTAGGTACTCCATAAAAGGAAACTTTGGATCTGTGCTGTATTGCTGTCTTGGCAGCAGAACAAGACCTTTACTGTAGAATCAGGTTGTTAAAATTCACGTTGTAGCATCGGGTTAAACTCTGTCTCAAGTTTATCTATCTGAACCTTATTGACTTATATTTGCAGTATTGACACATCATCATTATAACTTGTATTCTGGTTGTGCCAGGGAGCCCCTTAGTGTGGGTAAACACATGGTGCCGTGGTGCAGAGGATATTTCTTCCCTTTAGAGAGAAAATGGGGGAAAAAGGGGTACTCCAGGATGAAAAGATATTCCCAAGGTTACCCTGATTGTCAATGGCAGAGCATTGAGTTGAATCCTGAAGCAAGTACCCTGAGACCCAGCACAGAGTCCTTTCCTGCAGCACTGGGTTAGGAAACTTGCTAGATGCTTATTTTGATTCAATCTTAGACATAACCTATTGGTAAGTGAGGAGGAGCAGAATAAACTTCTGTATTTTCTAGCTGGACTAACATGCCTGTGGCTGGCATTTGGTAGCAATAATTTATTTGCAGGTTTCCCCTTGGATTGCTTTGTTTTCATTCAGAGTTAAAATAATAAGAGTGAGATCCAGACAGCTTCTCAGCCTGGCTGTTATGTGAACAAGAGAGAGACCTAATGAAAATACCCTGTCGGTCTCCAGGACTGCAAACATGCACTGTGTAACCTGGAATTCTGCATTAAAACGGTCTGTCTAGAGGGCTTCTGGCTGAGAAGGCAACAATAAAGGACAGTTGGTTTCATGTAACCTTCCTGCATCCAAGCTCGATACCAAGGAGGCTCCTGAAGTGCAGTCATGGCTGTGCCAGTTATTTAAGCTGCCTGGGAGGAGCAGGGGCTGAGCTCTGAAATGGATCTTATTCCTGGTGTTTCAGCACTTTAGTGGGGAATGGGGATTTTTGAGGATGCTGTTGCTGTTGATTTAAGCTGAGAAAAGAAACCTGATGGTAGAAAACCGTCTAGGAGTGCAGAGCTCACCCCATCCTGCCTGTGATGCAAGTGGAATAAATACACGGGGGTGAGGCTGTGACAAGTTCTCTAAAAAAAGTAAAGGGGTCTCCCCTGTGGGGAAAACCCTCAATAATTTAGGAGTTTGGGTTTTGGTTTTTTTTGTACAGTAAGTCAGGCATGGCAGCCTTTTTGGCTTTTGCATTCTTTGGTCCTCAGCAAGGTTGGTCTGCTCCTGTCTTAGGTGGCTCCTGTCCCACTGCCCATGTGCTAACCAAGTGTAATCCTGTCTTCCCAGGGTGTTTGATCCTGGCTTGAAAAAGGTGTGCTAGGCAATGGGAGGAATTACTCTGAGGTGCTGTGGTGTAGCGAGGAGCCTGGATGTTACCTCGGAAGTGATACCTAATTTCTTGAAGACAAATGTTACATGAAATTGGATTTCCCTTATTTATAGATGTCCCACATTTATAGACAAGCAGCTTGAGCCCTTCCCCCCTGCCTGTCCTTGAAGGGCAGGGTTAAGAAAAATGAAATTTTGCTTTGCTTTTCCATGCTGGCCCTGTGGCCTCTTATTTTGGCCAGGGCTGGTCCCTTGCAGGTGATGCCCACTGCCCTTCCCAGAGCCTGACCTCCTCTGCCACTTCAAATGACTGATCTGCAGGAAACCCACATTGCCAAGGCACCAGCCCAACATGTGCCAATTCCCTGGGGATCAGTAAAAAAAAAAAAAAAAGAAAAAGAAGAAAGAAAAAGCCCTCTCTGAAATTCCTTTTGGTTGGAGGCTCCCAGCAATCCAAGGTATTAGTTGTATTGTCGGCGTGTGGCGGCATCAGGGAGCGAGCTCAGCACACGCCGACGTTGAAAGGCTCATAAATGTAATGAAGTCCCTGTGACACCTGCTCCTCTCCACACTTTAAACGTGAGCCATTGGTCCGCAGGGAACCAGGGCTTTAAAAATACAAATTATAGTAATTGTCTGCTGTGTTATTGGGAAGATTGTAATAAACGTGGAGCACAACGCGGCGGTGCCATGAGCTGAATGCTGACAGGATGCAGAAATTGCTCCAGGTTTTGATTCCCCACTGCCACTCTTTTTTTTTTTTTCCTTTCCTCTCCAGCCTCCCTGTCTAACAAATCACATAAATCATCACATGCTAACAGTGAATTTCTGGAGGGTGGCAATGGAAAGGAGAGAGGCACTCGGAGAAATTTCATCCCTCCTCTCTGAGGTGGTTTTAGCTGTGGTTCCCCACAGGCTGGGGCCCTTGGTTTCCTCTCCCCGCCCGCCCAACAGCCTCCCTCCCTTCCTCCTTTCTGCCTCCAAATCTCAGGGAAAGCACCAAGCAGCGCATCCTTTGAGGGTGAGGACCCCTGGCCCATCCATCAAGAAAGGATTTTAAGATGCATGTGGGGATGCAGTGGCCCATATCACACCTGCATCATCCCCACTGCCAGCAGAGAAGCATCTGCTCTGCATGTATGTCCCTTCCTGCCCCTTGACCAAGGGAGCAGCTGCTGCTGTCCCTGCTCTCTCAGGGGTGTTGGAGGGTTAGCCTGAAACCTCCTCATTTGAGGATGGCCCAGGAGCTGGTTGGATCCTTCTCTAACCGGGCCTTGTAGAGGATGTTCTAAAGTGAATTTGTTTTTATTATGTTAAATCCCACTTGTAAATGGTCCTTTCCCCCACTTTTCTCTTTCCTTCTTGTTGTCTCAGGAGGAAATTTCCCACGTGGTAACACTGCAGTAAAACCCAAACTGTCTTGTCCCCAGCCTACCAGGCTATGATCCCTGTCCCTGGTCACATCCCAATCCTGCTGTTTCCCCTTGGCATTTGCTGCCAAACATTCCTGCCTTCAGAGAGAGCATCTCTGTTGAGGGCAAGATATAAAACAGCTCTTTGACCACTTCAGCACCTCTGTTGACAACTTTAATGAAACCCCATTTATATTATTCCAGCTGTGTCTTTCTGCCATGCCTTGGAGGTCCCTGCTTTCCTGCTCCCACCTCCAGGCACTGCCTGATTTCAAAGCCTCCCTGACACCAGGGCTTGGGTGCTGCACCCCAGAGGTGGCTGCACTTCAGCCTTCTGCTACCCTGTGGTATGTGGTGATGTTTAATTAATATCAAGCACTTTGAAGTCCCCAATGTTACTTATTCATGCTCGTGTTCCCTGCAGACCCTCCTGTTTGATGTCCACGTTGGGGGTGTTATTTAGACGCAGCCCTCTTTGTGGCAAATTTAAGAAGAGAGGAGAGGTTGCTCTTTAGAGCACTTGTGAAAAGTTGCCCTTCTCAGGCAGGAGACCATCTCGGACACACATTCAGAGATTTCTGAATACAGGTTGGCATTCCACTGGGGTGCTCACAGCACTTCTGTGATGTAAACCCAGAGAAACCAGTTCTGCCCTTAACAAGTGCAATCTCAGGCACAGCTGTTCTCCATCACTGAGCATCACATCTGGGTGTCTGTCCCTCCACGGTACTTAACAAGCAGAGGGTCCTTCCTGTGTCCTGGGATGTGGAAATTAATTTAAACTTGCTAAGTTTGGGCACGGTGTGTTGAACAATTACATCAAAGCAAGAAACCTCCATCTCAAAAACACGGGAAAGCTTTCCCTGCTGCCAAGGTATTTACACAAAGTAATAACCACATGCAAGATTGTCCTTTAATGATAATTTTCTTGTTATCTTTCAGCAATGATTTTTTTCTTTCCGTTGCAGATGAGTTTAGAAAATGACGATAAGAGAGCACGCACGCGATCCAAGTCTGTCAGAGGTGAGCAGCTGTTTATCCCACAGCACCAGGCTGCACAGTCCTGAGCTCCCTGCACTTTGCTTGTTTCAAATAGGCTTTGATTTTTCAGGTCCAGGCTTAACTCTTTAAGTTATGCTCACTGCCCCCCGCTCCCCAACCCCACTGAAATTTTTCCAAAAATCCTGCAAAACTCCCAACCACAAACCTATATGGGTCCTTATGATATTTAACCCTCATCCTCTACACCCAGAAGAAGGAAAATAACAAGCAAATTAAAAAAAAAGCCCCCGTGCATGCTTTGCTGTAGGGGATGGCAATCACTGGAGCTTCAGATCAGCTCCCGGGGCTTTCATCATGCTCACTCTGCCAGCGGCTTTGAAGTCGCACATCTGAGAGAGCCTGGCAGAAGTAGCTCATGTTGGAGAAGCAAACGGGCTGTCCCCCGGCAGGGATGGGGGGACAAACGACTGGTTAATGCAAAGCTTGATTGCTGTTTATTTTCTGATTAAAAAAAAAAAAAAAAGGAAAAGAAAAATAAGTGCAGGTCTCCGCGTGCTTTCTCTTCGGGAGAAGGTGAGAGGCTCTGATGCAGAGCCCGGAGTGTCACCTCAGGTGGTCCCACATCCATGTGTGATGGTTACAGACCAGCCTCTCTATTTTGGTTCCTTTTTGTGGTTGTGGATTTGACAAATGACAAAGCTGGCTGGAAGTGAGGAATGAACAAGGCTGGAAAGGTGTGATGGTTGCAGGGACTGCAGCTTCATCCTACAGCGGGGCTGGACCACCTTCCTTTGTCCTCACCTTGCTTTTCACAGCATCTGCATCTTTTGAAAAAAACCCCAAACCCAGATGCTGCCAGTTGTGTTGAACCAAGCTTGGATATTTGGATTTCATTGCTTTGTTGCACATACACAAAGGTGCTCACTCAGGTTGCAAATGAGAGCCCCCTAATTCTATTTATTTTCTCACACCCTGCGTTCCCCACACTTGAATCTGGGTTTCTCCACGTGAAAAGGTAATTTATTATGTACACCCTGGGACTTGCCACTGCCTCCAGTTTGTTGAAGCTTGTGAGTCATCCCACAGGGAGCTGGATCCCAGGAAACCCAATTAGCTCAAACAAATTGAGCAAACGTGTTATGGTTTTTAGCCTGGGTGAATTTAAACTCATGTTGAGGGATTTTTTTCCTCCTGATTATTTGAATTCCTGGTTGGATGTAAGATTTCAGCTATGATGATGTGAAGTTATTGAATACAGTTATTGTGAGCAGTGAGAAGTCCTCTTATTCATTCACAAGTGGGGAATAATCCCTGAAACCCCTACAAACTGTTGTTTACCCTAAAACCCAAGTAACACATCCCCTACCATATGTCTGAGCATTGGTAGGGGCTCAGTCCAGTGTGACAAGGGGAAGAGAAAAATGGTGTTTTAGAGGTGAATGTGGCCATTGCAGCAAAACAGTTGTGAACTGTGGAAAAAGAAACTGATGAACAGATTTTAAGGGTAAACGTAGAGAAGAAGGTATGAGAAAACTCGGTCTTTACTTAAACTTGTTTGAGTTACGTGCATGACAGTATAGCTCCAAAGTCATGACTTCAAAGTTATCTGTATTCAGAGAACAGAGGTGGTCCCTGAAGCTGCAAACGTGCACTCAAGTGCTTGAAAATAAGCACAGATATGAGGATTTACAGGGGAGGATTATGATTTACTACAGGCTGGCACGCAGTAAACGACAGCAGGATAGATTTTCCCTTTCTGTCGTGAATGGGATGCCCGAGGAGGCAACAGAAACGCAGCTGCAGGCAGGAGAGTTCCCCCCCAGAGAAGGGGGATGTCTCAAGGGTGGGGCCTGGCACTCCTATTGTGTGTTTGACCTGTGTTTGTTTCCATTGCTGCATCTGCCCCTTCGCCCAGTGCCCACGGAGCTCATCGGCCAGGAGGTGAGGTAAGGACCCTGCTCCTCCTCGGCAGTGGGGTGGGGGGGGCACATGGTGGGACTGGCTTGGGATAAGCCCCTCAGCTTGGGAACTTGTGTGTGGGGAGCAAACCTGTGGGACTAGTGGGGTGGAGGTCTTGCTGGGGGGCTTATATTGGCGGGGACCTTGTTGTGTCCAAGTCCTATGGGTACCACTTGACAAAACATGTCAGGAACCACAAGACTTTACAGGGATGAAAACAGGAGCTCTGGAAAGGGTCACATTGGACTGGAGCCACTTTCTGTCCAATCCCACATCCAAACCCCAGCAAAATCTAATGCCCATGTTTTTTATTTCAGGATCATTAGGGACAACATCCTACTAACCAACTAACCACAGTTTCTTTTCCACATATTTTATAACCTCTTGTTCCCCCAAAACAATATCATGTCACATCACTTCTCGTTCCAGATGCTCCTCCTTTGGCCTCATGTCCTCTGTTCAGTTACTGAGGTCCTGTTGTCACTCATTTAGCAGTGCTGGCTTGCCAACAGCAGCAGCCAAAAGAGCAGGAGTGGAGCCTCTGCAGCCCCACAGAGCTTCTTAATAGATATAACAGCCTCCCCCACCTCTAAGCTCCCATTAAACCTTTCACAAGGGCTTTTGCAATAGGTAGGAGTCTTTAACCTGGACAGGCACTAATAGCAGGGGCTGCCTCTCCTAGCAGCCTTCCTTAGAAAGCCGCGTGTGTCAAAGAGTAATTGGACCTTAACCAACCCAATTTCAGAGCATTTCTGCTCCTCCACTCTCTTATTACTCTGGAGAGCCGGGAGGAGCGAGAGGTGGGCATGCCCCTTCTCCAACTTTTATTGCTGAACACTTGAGTGGAGGTGGTAATTGGAGCAGGTGACATATCTAAGGGGCAGGACAGAGTGCTCCACAAAGCCATCTCTGCAGCTGTCACCTAATTGCCTGAATAACTGGACGATTAATCGACTAATTGGAAGCAGGGCATCGTCTGCATAACAATAAGAAGCCCTTTTGTCAAGCAGATGAAGGCTGGAGAGAGGGGGAGAGCTGGTCGGTGTGGTGGCTTTCGAGAGATGGAGAGCAGCTCTAATAGACCTCGAAGCTCCTTTCCCCTTTTGGGACTCCTGCCAAAATACACGAAACCTCCCCAAAGGAGAGAGGGGAGGGAAAACCTGGCCCAGAGCATGTCGAGCATCACCTCTGTGCTGGTGCTTTTTAAAGGCATTAAATTAACACACTGAAGCCAGAAACGTCCCAAATCAGCACCTGCTTTGGCAAACCTCGATGCTGAACCACTTGGCTCTTTCCTACATACTTTTTATTGCAGGCTTCATTTCACCACATCAAAAATGGGGTGGGGGATAATTAGGTTTAATTGATACAGGAAAACTTATAAAAGCCTGTAACATCTTCATCAGAGCTGCTCTTGTTTCACACCAAATAAGCCTTTTTCAGGCAAGTCACTGGTGACATAAACACTGCTCTGTCTCTTGATGTGCAGTCACTGGAAGCGTGTCTGGGGCTGCTCGGGACACAGCAGCCTCAGTCAGGACTGAGGGCAATTAAAATTAAATAGACTTTTAGATCATGAGCAGCAAAGGGGGGAGCTCCCTATTCCAGTTGCACATGTTAGTGGGATGAGATCTTTTTCTGTCTGACCTCAAATGTTCTGCTGGAGAAAGGGACGCCTCACTGCCAGGCCAGACCCTGGGTGTGGTGGGGCTTGGGCTGTGTGTGGATGCCAAAAGAGCTGGGACCCCTCCCCTAAGTGAAGGCATTGGAGGATGCTTCAAACCAGGCCACAAGCAAAGGGGACAGCAGGAAGGGGGACTTGTCTTGGAGGAGCCAGGAGGTGCAGCTTCCCCCCACCCAGAAAGCTGTGTCCCCTTAGTGGTTGTGCTGCCACCATTTGCCCTCTCAGCATCAGCTTTGCTAACCTAAATCAAGCTGGCCTCCCTGGAGGAAGGATTCCTACTCTCCTGACAGTTCAGCAGCCCTTTTCTGTCCTGCTTTTGGGTTGAATTATATTCTTTGAACACAGCAATCTGACTTGTATTGTGGGGAGTTGAACCATTAATAACCCACCAGTGCCCCCAGAGCTGCTACACCCATTAGTGCAGTCAGACCTTTCGTGTCCTCAGCTTTTTGCAAAGGCTGAGCTCTCTGCTGAGAGCAGAAATTCTGAGTCCCTAAAGCCTGACTTGGCACTTGGTACTATTTAATGTTGTCCCGTGTTTTTTACTCTAAGAATAACAGGCTGGCCAGATCCCCTCTGGGCTGGTGATGCCTTCTCCCTTTGCACTGTCATCGAGAGATTTCATTAGTGCTTTCAACTTCCTGGGCTGAGGGTGATACGGTGCTAAATGAGGTTATTAATCCTACACGACTCCAGAATTCCTCAGACATCAGGCAAGTCACTTGGGCATCCTATAATCAATGCCATAATCTGGTTTTGCCAGAAAATGTTTGCTTTAATGCTGCTTATCTGGAGCCCTTACAGCTCCTGAAGCTGGGACTAATTACCCCTGCAGGGAAGGCGCGTGGTCCCGGGCCGAGGGATGCTCAAGCGAAGGCAGCGGTGGCTGAGAGTGTGGCTCAGAGCTCCCTGCAAGTCTTTAACTCACCCTCTTCTGCAGAGCAGCAGGAAAAAAATGCAGGGATTTGGGCGATCTGGTCACCTAAATCCCATTCACTCCTCCAAAAGTGGGGCTCTGAGGTGCTTTTGAGGATTTTAGTCCTGGTGATCTTCACCCAAAGTGCTCTGCCAAAAACTTCCTTGACCTACTTTTCTAAAAGCCACCCATTTCTTGCTGTAAGGAACTCCAGTTTCCTGATAAGCCACCAAATAAGGAAAAAACCCATGTTTTCCTCCTGAGAAAAAGAAAACTGGAGTGGCAGCGGGGAGGCAGAGTGCAGTAGCTGTCTGCCTTTAAAAGCTTGCTCTTACACACGCAAATCTTTAATTAAACATACTCATAAAACTATAGTGAACCCGTTCATCTAATTAAATGGGGTGAGTAATTTCATTAATTTTTAGCAAACTGCAAGGCTGCTCTCCTGCCTTCCTCCCTTGGAATTCAAAGGGACAAACTGAACCATTTGAGGGAAATTATCTTCCCGTTCGCAGTTATTTTGCTCCTTGGACACAGGACCTGTTTAACTGACCGTAGTTTATACACTTCTAATTAAACATTAATTCCCCAAGTCCTATTGCTGTTCTTGATGTTTTGCTTGTTTCCCTCTCAAGCTGTCCAACCCCAGGCTGTAACGGCTCAGGACACATCCGTGGGAAGTACGCAAGACACAGAAGGTGAGGCTGTGTTGGAGGTGGTGGAGTGGAAAATTGTGAGCAAGAAACCCAAACACAGAGGTTCACTGGAGAAAATCTGATTTAGAGCAGCAACCCAACTCATTTGTCCCAAATCTGCCCACTAGAGAGCTGGTTTCTGTCTCTCCATCAGTCCCCAAGGGATCCCAGGGAGGTCTGTCTCTCCAGGCTGACAGCAGCCTTCCTGCAGACCCCAAAACATGGCAGATGTACCTGACTCAGGTGCCAGGGGTTGGTGGAAGCTGCTGACAGGCAGAGATTTTGGTTTGCTTAGTGTCTCTATGGATGGGGAGGGGAAAAAAGAACACAGGCTGCCTTTGAGGCCATGCCAGCCTTATAATGGCAAAATTGGAGTAGTTGGTGGACGAACCCCAGGGGTCAGTTCTGCATCCCCTGCCTGGTTTCATGGTCTTGATGCCCATCACCAACAGTGGTGCTGGGAGCTGCTGGTCCTGCTGCTCCCTGGACAACAACTGCAAGGAAGCTGCATCCCAGCATCCGTGCTCTCATTTCTGAAAAAAGTTGATGTAGTTGCACAAAGTCGTGGTCTGAGAGCAGATCTGGCCACGCAGGGTTTAACCAGCTAAAAAATCTGGGCTGCTGGATGGTCTTTTTGGTACTATATGTGTATTTGTCCCACTTGCCTTTGCCTAACCAGTCGGGATGAGGTAGCCAGGCCTTTCTCACTTGGCGATGCCTTCTCTCTGCTCCTTGACCCCATCTGCAGTTTACAAAGCTGCCCTCTCGCAAAGAAGAGGAAACTTCAGGATGCGGAGGCCGAACATCTGGTGTCGAAGAGAAAATCCCACCCGCTCAAACTGGCCTTGGATGAAGGCTACAACGTCGACAGCGACGGCAGCGAGGAGGCCGAGGCGAAGGAGGAGTCTGGCTCCGATGAGTCGGAGGGGATGCTGGAGGAGGATGAGGCAGAGGCGATGGAGCAGGAGGAGACCCGCAGCCCCGAGCAGGCAGAAGGTGCTTTATCATTATTGATTGCAGAGCTGTGTTCTGCAGATGAAGAAAGGGCAGGGAGTGTTAACAACCAGGAGTTATAGCTCCTCTGAATTATGTACAGGATGGGTCCTTCAATTATTGCACTGGGTGGAAGCACCACAGCAAAGCTCTGCTTAAGCTGAGAGGGGACACACATCGATTGTCTCCAGCATCATAAAAATGAGAGCTTTTCCACCAGGGATGGTCCCTGGGGAAAGACACATGGAAAGCAGAGAGGAACTTGCTGTGCGGGTCAGGTGGTAGCAGGGAAGGCAGCCGGGGTCCTACACTGGTGCTGAGAGGGGCTCAGCAGGAGTCATGACCCTGGCCAGATCCAGCTGCTATCCAAGAGGAGGAGTGACCAGAAAAGGAGATAGGTCTTCAGCCAGGGTCCTGACACTGCTCACTGCTTTGGAGCCCTGGTCTGGGGAGCACTGGGAGCAGGGGGATCAGATGGCTGCTGATGGGGAGGGGGGTGTGAGAGGATAGAAAGAGCTGAGAACATGGCAAATCTGAACCCCTATGATTTCCCTTCTATGTGGAAATCCCCTTTCTACCTGCCATCCTCAAATGCAATAAATTAGGCTGCTTCAGGGGTAGAACAGCCAGGCTCTGGTTTCAGATAAGTTTAAATACAAAAAAAGAAATGTTTATGAGTTTACATAATTATTTTCTTTTCCTCCTTTCTTTTTCCCCTTTCTTTTTTACCCCCCTTTCCTCTTTCCCCCTTTCCTCTTTCCCCCTTTCCTCTCATTCCCTCTTTCCTCCCTTCTCCCCTTTCCTCTTTTCTCCCCTTTTCTCTTTTATTCCTTTCCTTCTTTCCCCCCTTTCTTCTTTACTCCTTTTTTTTTGTTCTTTTTTGTCTTTTCTTTCTTTCTCCCTTTTTCTTTCTATTCCTTCTTTCCCCCCTCCTCAGAGAGAAGCCCAGCAAAATCAACCCATTATGGACAAAACACAGCATCAAGTACATCTGGGCCCAGCAAGGCCAACTACAGCAGCTACCAAGAAATAATCGCCAACTCCCTCCTAAACCTTGGCCAGATAGCGGAGGAAACCCTCGCCATCGAGGGGCAGCTGCCCGAAGCGGAGCTGCAGGTCCCCAAGCCACCATCTGACGTTGTGCATTTGGTCCATGAGGATGCAGGAGAGGAGCTGGTGGAAGAGGAGTGCGACAAGGAGATCATCATCCAGACAGAGGATGCGGAGGAGGTCATCGAGGTCACCAGCGAGCGCAGCAGCGAGTTGTGTCCGGAGCACCGGGACGATGCCACCTGCGAGGAGTCCTGTAAACTGGAGAAGGCTGAGGCAGAAGAAGAGGATGAGGAGGAGGAGGAGGAGGATGACGATGAGGAGGAAGAGGAGGAGGAGGAGGATGAGGAGGAGGAAGAAGAGGAAGAAGACGAGGATGAAGAGGAGGAGGAGATGGCTCCTGAAGTGATCTGTGAAGAAACTCCTCACACTTCTCAGGACACCCAGAAAAGCCACTGTGAAGGGCAGTTCAGCCCGAAGCCCGAGTACTCAGTCATCGTGGAGGTCCGGTCGGACGATGACAAGGACGACGATGCCCGGTCCCAGAAATCAGCCGTGACCGATGAGTCAGAGATGTATGACATGATGACGAGGGGGAACCTGGGGCTGCTGGAACAAGCCATCGCACTGAAAGCTGAGCAGGTGAAAATTGTGCGGGAGCCCAGCCGGCTGCCAGGAGAACATGTAAAGCACTTCCAGGTGGATGACAAACAGAGCAAACCACTGGACAGCATCCGAAAGAGCTACTACGGCAAAGGTACAGGGACAGGCCTCTCCTTCCTTTCCCAGTGAGAGATGAACTTGTCTGCCCAGCACCTTGTGATAATCAGGCTGATGGTGGGGGAGCTCACAGCCCACTGGGAGAATTTAGCCACAAATCCTCAATGCCCAGAGGGATGGGGACATCCTAGAGGTCAACAATGAATGCACAAAATGATGATGTGCCCTACACCATCCTTCCTCTCAGCACAGGAATTGCTTGGCTAAATTGTCCATTGGCCTTGAAAATCTGAGTCTGAGCTGTAGGGCTGGTTTAAAACACAAGGGGGTTTTAAAGTAGAGGTAGGAGTCTGGCCACAGGAACATGAGGGGCAGGGGCTTTGGCATCCTCTGGCACTGAGCTGGCTGCCTGCTCAGTCACTGTGAGTTGCTCCATGTTCCAAACTGGGTTTCTTCCTCAAATTACTTTACTGATTCCAACTTTTGGAAACTTCCTGTGTTACAATTCCACCTCCAGGAAAAAAACTTCCAAACCCAAAGGTTTCTCTCTCTGTTTGACTACAAAAGCAGTGGGGGAAGCACCCTCAGCAGTTTTTTGTCTCCTTTCCACCTCTTCCCCTCCAAATCCACTAACCTGTTCCCCACCGCCCTTTCCCCACAATCCTCAGATCCTTCGAGACCCGAGAAGCGAGAAATCAAATGTCCGACTCCTGGTTGTGACGGGACCGGCCACGTCACGGGGCTTTACCCTCACCACCGCAGCCTCTCCGGCTGCCCGCACAAAGACAGGATCCCCCCCGAGAGTGAGTACACGGCGGGATAGCAAGGGCTGCTTAAATTACTCTGAGGCCTTATTTCCTAGGGGGAATTTCACATCTGATGGGTAGCGCTGCCTCAAAACTCTCCAAATAGTCCCAAATGATGTGAGTTTCATGGCTGAGTCTCTAGCACAAGCCTGATGTTATTCCTTGGAGTATAACAGAGTTTTTGGCATGGGGTGGTGCTTTTCCAGGTCGATCCTGGGTGCTGCTATCCACCAAAGTGTTATTGCTGCTCACAGGAAACATGATGGAGATTTGCTTGGAAGTCCTGCCCTTCTTAAAGATTTTTAGCACCATCCTGTGGAGAACGAGGTCCCTTCTCTGAAAATCAAAGGGGGGCTTTAAAAACGCCTGCCCACCTCCAGAATTGTGTTAAGCAGTGCCCATCTTTACACTGAAAGTCGCATGTTATTCCCTGTATGGGATATCTTGTTGGGAAGAAGGGGATATTGTTCTCCCTTGCCGTCCAAACATGTTGACATGCAGGAAAGGAGAGGAGTCATTCAGGATGTACAGGATAGCTGAGCCTTCTTCTATGTTCTTATCACTGTAAAATTCACAAGGTGATATATCAAGATTCACCTGTTCTACAGAAAATATCATCATCATAGCAGATTTTTGTATATGCACAGAGAGATATTTTATTTCTTCCTCTCTACCAGCATCCTAAATAGCTTTCCCTGCACAGATACATAAAAATCAAGGTTACATGTTTATGATAATGGCATAATAGACCACAAAAAAAAAAAAAAAGGAGCCCTTCCTTATCAGTAATTTCAAAGGTTGCAGACCTGCCATAAACACAGAACTACAGGAAACAAGGAGAAAGTACAGCTATCTTCACAGGCTGGAATGCAGGAAAAAAATATTAATAAATAACTAACACAAGCTGTGTGCTTTACAAAAGCTTGCAGATCAAATTATTTTCTTTACTTCTAAGGTCAGCGCTGCAGGAAGCAATAATCCTGAAGATTAAAATTAAAAAAAAAAAATCAAACAAAGACCAGTCCTAAGGATAAAAGCAGAGATACAACTTCAATCACTTTAAACTACCTGAAATTGGGAGAACTGGTTCCAAAAGATGGGTGGGCAGGAGGGGCTAGATGGGGGAAACTGGATTGCAATCAGCAAATGAGGAGAAAGCCCAGGCTGTGTGTAGAGATGTTAATCTAGTGCTGACCTGAGCGCTGCTGCCTTGAAAATCGTTTTTTTTTCCCCCGCAAATTCTAATTACGGCATTTCACGTTCCCTGATTTCTAGGAAACCAGCGTACAAGACTTGATGGTTTTGTCTTTTTTTTTTCCTTCTCTCTGATTTTTATTAAGTTGTTTTTGTTTCCCTTCCCCTCTCCCCTTCCCCTTCTTGCTCTGAAGTCTTGGCGATGCACGAGAACGTGTTGAAATGCCCCACCCCAGGCTGCACAGGACAGGGTCACGTCAACAGCAACCGCAACACGCACAGGAGGTACCGGCTTTGACTTCTTCTTATAAGAGTACAGTGACAGGACAAGAGGGAACGGCTTCCCCCTGCCAGAGCACAGGGTTAGATTGGATATTAGGAAGAAATTCTTCCCTGTGAGGGTGGGGAGGCCCTGGCACAGGTTGCTCAGAGAAGCTGTGGCTGCCCCATCCCTGGAAGTGTCCAAGGCCAGGTTGGACAGGGCCTGGACCAAACTGGTCTAGTGGAAGGTGGCCCTGCCCATGGCAGGGGGTTGGAACTAGCTGAGCTTTAAGGTCCTTTCCAACCCAAACCTTTCTATAAATCATGATTCTATGTTAATGTGATTGCAGGTGCAAGGTGAGTTTGTCTCATTACTCGTTCAGTGTAGAAGAAGCAAAGATATTTTTCATGGGCTTAGTGTAGCTCTGGGTCCATGAAATGAAGGTTTTCATGCTCATTCCTCATGCTTGGTTTCCTTTTCTCTTTTTTTATTTTCTTTCAAAAAAAAACCCCAAACCACCAACAAACAAACCCAACTCCCACAGTTTATCTGGGTGCCCCATTGCTGCTGCTGAAAAATTAGCCAAATCACATGAAAAGCAACAAACCCAGTCTGGTGATCCTTCGAAGACCAGCTCCAACTCTGACCGAATACTCAGGTAAGTGGGGGAGCAAAGCCCAGCACCACATCCCTGTGCTGCCCCAGCCCTCCCTGCCAGACCACGCTCCCAGGAGCGGCCGTCACGGCTCCCTCCAGCTGTATCTTGATACTGCTGAGTCCTGTTATTACGATCATAGGTCTCGCCAAGGTGGGGAGATATTTAATTGATGGTCCCAGGGAGAGCATTGAGGACAATGAATTGCTTCTGTAGCATCAATTAATGCTGAGGCTACAGGCCAAAGGGTTTTACCAGTGCAGCAGAAGGCACTTGTGCCGATTGCTCTGCAGCACAAACTGCCAGCCAGTGATGGCTATTATATTAGCGTTATAAGTAGGGTGGACTCAGGGAGGGGGAGGAGGAGATTTAGGCTACATGCAAATCACTCCATGGCAGTTGCGTGTAAGTCCACCTGCTTTTCTTCCTTAGCCCGCACGGTTCAGGGGAGAAGAACCTGCCACTCATTCCCAAACCAATCACATCTGTTTTGATATTTCACCCATCTCTATCTTCCCGGGAGAAAGGCCTGTCTCACATTAAGGATGTCCCTGATAGATGCTGGCTTCCGCAGCTGATGTGATTCACGAGGCTACAGATGGGTTGTAATATGGTTTGTTATTTTGCAGCGAGAGCAGGATAAAAACCGTGGTGTGAGCCCCGAGCAGCACTCCCACAAAGGCATCGGGCTCTGATTAATTTATTTATTTGCTCCCCAGGACTGCTGAGCACCCTGGTGCACCAGCGCTCGGTGCTTTGGAAAGGCCATTTAGGGCGATTACTTATTTATTTGCAGCGGAGCCTGCACCGGGCGCAGAGCGCTCTGAGCGCATCACGAGGACGGTCCATGCTCCAAGGAGCTCCCGCTCCGAGGACTCACTGGTGGAAAGAGGTCACGGGAAGGAGAATAACAATAGGCCATTTATATACAATTTATATGCAAGACAAATTGATTCATGATAGGCAGCCCCGCCGAAGCGGGTCTCTAGGAGGGACTGCAGGCAGGGGAGAGGCCCTGGTGCCTCTGCAATAAACCTGCAGTGGGGAGTGGAGCTCAGCTGGGGTCCTCACGCCTTTGTGTGCCACCCTGTGTCATGGGTCCCATGAGTGAGTGATACCCATTCTTGTGCTGTGTTGGAAAATGTTGCCGCGCCACAGCAGTGGGCAGGACCGTTGTTTTGGATGAGATTGACACCTCGGTGTTTTATTTAAAAAAGAGGAAAAAAAAAGAAAAAAAAAGGATGAAAAAATAAAAATGGAATCTAAGAGATCCAAACCAGATGCAGACTTGCTGAGGGAGAGCAAAAGGACTGTTGCTGCCTCCTCATGCCCAGTAAGCCCTCAGGAACAAGGTGCAGCTACACATCCCCATTGCATCTAGTCCCCTCCCAACAGTCACCTCGCCGAGGAAAAGAGAAATAATTGCTGCTCATTGTTTCATCCTCAGGCCTATGTGCTTTGTGAAGCAACTGGAGATCCCTCAGTATGGAAGCTACCGGCCCAACATGGTCCCAGCAACCCCACGGGCCAACCTGGCCAAGGAGCTGGAGAAGTACTCCAAGGTCACCTTCGATTATGCAAGTTTTGATGCTCAGGTTTTTGGCAAACGCATGCTTGCCCCAAAGATTCAGACTAGCGAAACCTCACCTAAAGCCTTTAAATGTAAGTTGGGAGCAGGGATGGGCTGGGTTTCTGCATTTTCTAACTTTGTCAGCATGTTGTGAGGCTCTTGGGATTGTGGTTTTGGGGTGGTGGGAGAGACTTGGGGCTGAACTGCTGGATCCCTCCTGGGATGGGGAGGCTGAGATGAGAGGAGCCCACGGCTGCTGGTAAAGCTTTGCTTGGAGGAGGGTTGCTTTGGCCTCAGCTTTTGGAAGAACTGTGGTGTGAACATTAATCTCAGTGATGTCTCGAGATGGGAGAAGTTACACAGCTGTCCTCAGTTGGTCCCCATTGCTTTGCAGCTCGTATCTATTGATCTGTCTTTCCTCATCTAGCTAAATGGATTACAGTTTTCTTCTCTTCCATCTTATATATGACCCATCCCACCCATTTGTCTTTCCTGCCGTGCTCTGCTCTCCAGCTCTGCTACCTATCGATCACCCACCTCTATCTTCCAGCTCTCTCCTGTTGTAGCCACCCACCTCTGCTCTGTTCTGAGGACCTTGCACTGGTTATAGCACTGTGGGTGAAAATAAACCCTGCGGGGCTGGGCTGTTGGGGACAGGAGGGACACTGCATGGGGAGACAGCCTGTGCAAATGTGTTAAACCTCCCCCTTCCTTTTAACACCAACCATGCACCTGAAGACATCTTTCTGAGGGGGGAAAAAAAAAAAGATTTAGGAGCCCAGTTTGCAGAAGTCAGCAGCCTCAAGAGGGCTTTCTGTCTGGCTAATCCCACTTCCACAATCCTGTTTAATCCTGATGCAGCTGCTCTGTAAAAAAGTGCTCGTACTTGAAAGCATCCTGGTTGTTGCACTACAATGGGAGCGCCCTTTATTACAGTACTAAATCTGTACAGGATCAGACAATGAAATTGGATGGAGGCCAGAGAGCACAACTGCCACTGTCATCCTGGGTTAGGGCTGATGGAAAAGTAATTTGTTTCCCAGCACAAGCGATTCTCTCGTTGAATAGATTGTGTTATTTGCAATATTAGCAAAGAATTTTCAGGGTAATTGTACTGACAAAAATAATTCCAGCAGACCCACAAGGATAATCCTTTCTATTTTTTCTCATCACTTATTTCACTAATTTGCTGATTGCGAGTCTATTAGTGGTAGAAATACTTATGAAATGGAAAAGCATGGCTGAGCCCACGGTGTGAAATTGAAATTGGCATCTCCCGATCCTGGATACTGTCAGGTTGGGCGGGCGGATACCCAGACCCTGCTGCAAAGACATGGATTAAACCGGACGGGAAAACAAGCAGCCAGAGACGGGAATAACCATTCGGGCAAACCTCCAATGAGTTAATCAAAGCGACAGGATGAATATGATTGCCAATCATAGCAGAGAAATCTGCTCCTTTCACTGAGAACTTATTTTAAAGAGATCTTCATCCAGAGGGATTTATGTTCCCCTGCATGTGTGTGCATAACTCCCATTAATGTCAATATGCATTATATACGCACGCAACGAGGAAGAAAGCAGTGCTGGGGAAGATTAGTATTTTATAGTGTCTTATATTACAA
Source organism: Neopelma chrysocephalum (assembly GCF_003984885.1). Classification (NCBI taxonomy): domain Eukaryota; kingdom Metazoa; phylum Chordata; class Aves; order Passeriformes; family Pipridae; genus Neopelma; species Neopelma chrysocephalum. The sequence continues at coordinate 1,713,805 of NW_020897781.1, forward strand.
GTTCATAATGGGAATAATGAAATCACTTTGCTCCATAGCTGCATCAACAGAGGTTGTCTTTGCTTTGCCATCATCAGGCCAAAGCTTAGGAGTCTTCCCTGGGTAAGACTCCCACTAAAGGGGGAATGGTTTCCCCCAGAAAGGGCACAGTGGAATGAATTCAGAATTTGAAGATTTTGGTAATTGATTCAGAACGCAATCCTGTGACTGTTCTAAATCAGATGATTCCCTGTTTGCATCCACTGAAACTACTGACTTAGAGGGACCCTGTGTGGGTCGGGTCCCATAAATGGGACCATGTTCAAGTCTTATTGATAGGAAACTATTATTTATTATTAGGGAAAGTTTTATTGTGCATTCACCCTGAGAAATACTCGCTTTCGTTTCATAGGGTGTGAAGAGAAATTGCATTTCCAGGTTGGCACTGCTGCTGGTGTGACATACAGTAACAGAGTGGCAGCTGCATAATAAATCCAGTTATTCAGGCATATTTAAATGATATGTCAGCTGTCAGGAAATCTGTATTTCACCGTGTTATCCTTGGAAGCTCATATTTTATTACCACGGTTTTTCTAATAATGTAATTTTTTAAATTTTAAGTTTTCAAATGTGCTACTAGAAATCTCCCCATAAGACACCTCTGCAGATAAATTATGGACATACAGAGGACAAAAAAAGAGCCAGGAAGCTGCTCTAGGCCTTCTCCTCTAGCTTCTTCCACTGAGGAGTAGCTCTAATGAAGAAAAGCACTTGTGTTTTGGGTATTGATGGCAGAGTCAGTTAATGAATTAACCTTTCACACCAAGAGACCATTGCACAAGCTGCAGCCAGCATTGCTCCTGTTGCACATCTTGGGCAACAAACCAGCCCTTGGATTGGGAATAATCCCAGGAACTTGTGAATACATTGACTGTGTCAGACTGACTTAACCTCTCGCTGCTGCCCGTGCCGGTTATACATTAGCCTTGTGTTGTTCCTTCTCTTTTTATTTCAGCCAAACCTTTTCCAAAGGCCTCTTCCCCCAGCCACAGCCCCTCCAGCAGTTATGTGAAGAGCACTTCATCTTCCTCCACAGGCTTCGACTACTCCCACGACGCTGAGGCTGCGCACATGGCTGCCACTGCCATCCTCAACCTCTCCACCCGCTGCTGGGAGATGCCCGAGAATCTCAGCACCAAGCAGCAAGAGGCCCCCGGCAAGGTGGGTGCATGTGCCCGGGGACCACTGCCCAGGGACCAAACTTGAAGTTTGGGATGGGAGAAATACCTCGGTCTACCCTTCCTTTCGTTTTGGTTTTTAAGTGCAGAGGGAATGCAGACACTCATCACAAATCACCCTTTCACTCCCTGCTTTGGGTGGTGCAGTTTGGAGGAGGTAATCTTGGCTCTCAGTGTGCTATGGAGATATGTTGTGGTTCAAATTACCCGTGGGAGATGAGCAGAGATTGCCAAGCCAAGTCTCAGGTTATTAGGGTTATTAGGAAAAATTTGTTCACTAAAACAGTGGTCAAGCCCTGGAGGAGGCTGCCCAGGGCAGCAGTAGAGTCACCATCCCTGAAGGGATTAAAGTGCCACACGTAGATGTGGCACTTGGGGACATGGTTTAGTGTGTTTTTGGCCATGCTGGGTGAACGTTTGGACTCGATGATCTTAGAGGGCTTTTCCAACCCAAATGATTCTGTGACTCTCAGAGCTGTTTCAGTTGCTCACTGATCTGTATCTGATGCCACTTGAGATTCCCCAGTTGCATCCAGACTGATTTCCAGCTATTTTTCAGGGGAACACAGGTTTTCCAGAAGTCCTATGGAGCACCCCGAGCCTTGGGCAGATGTTTTGGATCCCATGGGGCATCTTAAGTGGCACTAGATGCCTGTGTTAATCAACTGAGTCAAAATGCCACATGGGGTGCATTTTCATGACGCCTTCCTGAAATATTTAGGAAAGAGCATCCCTTTTCATTCGGTTCCTCATAACTGATTGTGGAGAGGACGGGACATGAAAACCTGCCTGCTGCACTGCAAAAGACAAATGGGGGCAAGATGCCCATAGGGAGTTGCTGGCAGCTGCTAACATTGGGCATGTTTCCAAACTTTCAGTCCATGGACATTGAGGTGGATGAAAACGGGACTCTGGACTTGAGTATGAACAAACACCGCAAACGGGAGAGCACCTTCCCCAGCAGCAGCAGCTGCAGCAGCAGTCCCAGCATGAAGTCCCCAGATGTGTCGCAGCGCCAAAACAGCACCAGTGCCACGAGCAGCACCATGACCTCCCCCCAGTCCAGCCAGACCTCCCGCCAGGATGAATGGGATGGGCCCATTGACTACACTAAACCAAACCGTCAGCGGGAAGAGGAGCCAGAAGAGGTGAGAAGTGACTCTTCATGCTTAAGTCTCCCTCATGGGCGATTGAATGCCATGTTTACTCACACAGTTGTCCTGTTCCCTGCCCTCTAGGCACACCTAGTTTGTCCTTTGAGCATAGGAGAGAAATATTTCTAGCTTTGTCAGTACTATCAGGTATCAACCAGGGACAGGAGGCAGATGGTCTTATATCTGTTGGGGTTGCAAAGGAAGAACCCACCACTTTCCTTGCCCTGGGTGTGCAGTGCTTTCTTTGTTGTAAATCCTTTCAGCTCATTTGCACCAGTGGTGCTCCTGGTGATGCTTCCCAGGATGATTTATATCTCCCATTAGCAGAGATGGCCCTGTATGTCACTGACATTAATCCTGCAGGTGGGGAATCCAGCCATGACCCCCTGGCTGGGGTGAGGGAAAGCCACATGGAAATCCACGTACAGACACGTTTTACACATTTCTCCTACAAAACCAGGAAATTACAGACTATTGGATCCATGGTTTGGGTACTGTGAGGTGCTTTCAGAGGGCTCAGGAGTGTTGGCAATGCTGCACTCTTAGCTGGGATGAAGCTGTGATATTTCCCACCACAGTTCAGCAGCAGTGACCACCACTACAACCCCTGTACCTGGATCTTTTCTTGCAGTCAGAACCTGCCGCTCACTCTTTTGCCTCCTCGGAAGCTGATGAGCAAGAAGTGTCAGAGGAAAACTTTGAAGAGCGAAAATACCCAGGGGAAGTTACTTTAACCAACTTCAAGCTGAAATTCCTCTCCAAGGACATCAAGAAAGAGCTGCTCACGTAAGTCCTCCTTTTTGTCTCTTCCTCCAAAATCTACTAAACATATACCTAGCACAGCCAGGGTGATAGGAGGCAGAATTTGTTAGTAAATACATTTTAAAAATTAGAATTGTAGTTCCCTTTCTTACTGTGGTTGGTCTTAGCTCAACTGAGTAGTTGAAATGAAAGCTCAAGAGAAACCCTACCCTCATACAACAGCTGATCAATGAGGTAAAATACCTTCCTATATGGCCTTACTCTTCAGTGATAAAGAGAACCTATTAGGGAGCTTGGTGCTCTCAGGATTCATGGACAGGGTTGAGGAAAACCCCTTTCTTTTCCTCGGTGTTTCCTGCAAGAGTGTTTCTGGCACAGTGGAGGAGCCTGCCCAATCCCCTGACCCCTTATTTCAGGGCACTGGGTGATGCTGTGGAGCCAAGAGCACCCAAGGGATCTCAGCACCTTCTTGACGGGGGTGTTGAACCACAAGATGTGTCATTGAGAAGACAGGAGTTGTTGGCTTAAAGCAATGGGTCCCAGCGCTGTGATAATCCAGGGTCACAAAGCGTGACCTGGGGCTGCAGCAAAATTGCTGTCAGGCTGCAATTTGCGTTGGAGAGAGACCCTGCCCCAGCTCATATCTGTCTATTGATCGGGTGGGTGGAAGTACAGACACAGATCTGTGCTATTAGATGGAGTATTGCTCTGCATCCACACTGATTCCCACAGGAATGGTTGATGTTTAAGAGTCTGATCCAAACATGGCAGGTTGGACCTCACTCTGACCTAATGGCACCTTGGGATCAGACTGGAGGTTGTGGTGGGGAGGTCTCCCCTCCCAGGCATCCCAGCTGTTCTTGGCCTCTTTCCTGTGTACCTGACCCCCCTGTATGTTAAACAGGGAAGAGCTGGTGGGCACTGTTTTACTGACCTTATACAACTCGCTCATTATTTGGCTTCTGCAGGTTGAGGGAGCAGACAGGCAGGGAGGAGATCTGTGAGGGCAGAGCAGCAGCAGCATCTTCTCCAAATGAGCAAAGCACAGACCAGCTACCCTTATCCAAAGCTCTAAAGGCTTTCTTAAAACCCAGCAGCACCGTGAATAGCAATTTCTGAGGTAGAGCCCTGAAGTCCTCCCGTGCCTTAATTTTATTGTGATGGTACAGAAATTTCCTGAATGGAAACAGCCCTGGAATAAATAAATGGTGTTGTGGGCAGTGCTGAGGCCTCCCTCCCCATTTAGCATCCTTATTCCTCTTTGGCCCAAAGGCTGTAATGAATTAGCTGTAGTTAAGAGCAGACTCGCCTGCTGTGCCTGATGCTCCGTGTCTGGATGTAGTTCTTGTGCCACTTCCAGGCACAGATGGCAGGGAAGGTGCTCCTCACCTGTATCTTCCCATCACCCTCCTGTTGGCACACGAATGGGAACCACACAGCCAGACATCCCTGCTTCTTGAACATCACCATATCAGTGCTGGCTCCAGGGCTTGCTGTGTTTCTGTGGGAGTTGTGGCTGGGAAAGGACTCAAGGGTGAGCAGGGAATAGGTGCCTCCAAGCCTCAACCTGCTAGGCCAGACTGTCCCAAGGTATCCCTGCAGCACCCCAGGACATCCCTGCTTTCCCATATACCCTTGACTTGGGGCAGGAGGGCATGACTGTGCCAGAGCACAAACTGGATTTTATTTCCTGGACATGGAGAAGGGAGAGCAGCTTTTTCCATTGTCCATGCAAGTACAATTCACAGAGGAGGCAGTGAAGAGGGATGGATGTGAGGTACATCCACTGAAGGCAGTGGGTGGGATGCAGCAGCTCCTTCCTGCCCTCTGTTTAGGAGCCTCCAGGCACACAGTCAGAGTCTACTTTCATTCCCTCTCTGCAGTGAAAAGTGTTTTCAAGCTTTTCTTTGCAGCTAAAAGGGCTGGGAGGAAAAAAACCCAAATCATTTCAGAAAGCTGAAATCTAAAGCACCTTATTCAGCTCTGAAAACTGAACAAGATGATTCCTGCAGCCAGAGTTTCAGTATTGCAGGAATCATCCAACCTGGCAGCACCCTCCAGGGGTGTTCATACCTGTCAGGTCATGCCACCCAGCAGGCTGTTGTCAGTCCCCCACTGCCACCTAGCACTCCAAGCAACTAAGGATTTTAAACACTTCCTTTGCATTTGCCACCAATTTATGCAATCCCTAAAATTTTTTTTTACAGGATCCTTGGGCTTTTTGGGAACAAAGAAGGGAGGAAAGGGAGCTGAAAGGGAAATGTCTGGTTTATATCCATGCAAACGTACAAACACACACCGAGATCCGACGGACGGAGCCGGGTGAAGGGCTCTGGCAGGGGGGCTGGGCTGAGACCCACCTGATAGACACTGAGGGGGCTGAGCTGGCTTTGCCCATCTGTGGCTCTTGGGGAATCCATTCCTTTCCCACATTTATGATCCCTGTTGTTGTTGTTGTTGTTGCCCAGTTGCCCAACCCCAGGCTGTGACGGCAGCGGACACATAACGGGAAACTATGCCTCTCACCGCAGGTGGGTTGACCTTTTTTTCATGGTTTGAACTCTAAAGACAACTTTATTTTTTCTTTTAGTGTATTTTTTGACCATGTGGATAGTTTGGTTCTGTTTCCTCCCCCCTTCTATTGCCCCTCTCCCTCCCCACGCCCCAGCCCTTTTTCTTTTTCCTTTTTTTTTTTTTTTTTTTGCTTATCCAGATATTCCATCTCTTCTCTTTCAGCCTTTCTGGTTGTCCTCTTGCTGACAAGAGCCTCAGAAACCTCATGGCTGCCCACTCTGCTGACCTCAAGTATGTTTGCGCTCAACTTGAAACTTCTTTTTTTTCTTTATTTCCATCCTTTTTTCTCTCTTCTCCCTTCCTGCCCCCACTCCTCTTGCTCTGCTTTTGCTTTTCCATCCCTTCCCTTCTCCTTTCAAAGAGCTGATCAAAACCTGTCTGCAAGGAGCTCTGGTGGAGTCCAGCTTCCAGCTGTCACGTTGAAGAGGCAATGGCTTGAAGGAAGGCTTATTTTGGGGAGAGGGGCTCATGGCAGTGATTGGAAATAACCTGAACACCTGACAGGTTTCCTCTGGGCACTGTAGACATGTTATTTTCTTTTCCCAAGCTCTTGTTCCCTAGATTGGGCCATAACCCTTTTCATTTAACGTTTTTGTACATCTCAAATAATCCAAAACCTGGAGAAAGGCTCATGCTTTATTTTCGGGCAGAGACACAGCTGGGAACACACCACCAGGACACAGCAAAGCCAACTCTTTTAGAGAACCTGGGATGCTATTTTTAGGCTAAATTTTAGTGGTGTTGTGGATGTAGTGAGAGAGGTTCCTATTCATTCCCATGATTTGTGAGGGAATGAAGGAGGGAGTGTGCAAATGTTTGGTGAGGCCAGATCCTGAGCCGGCGGCAAAGGGCTCACAGGCACCTGAATTTCCCTGTTTCCATTGCTGCTTCTGAAGAGAGGAACCTGGTTTTGACATTTTCAGTCAAATATCTTCCTCTGAATCTTGTTTTCACCTTTGCTGTGTCTTCCCCAAACTCCTCATTTTCAGTAGGAGCTTATTCTTCACAGGAGGGTTTCCCAAATGCTCTCTTAGGTTGCTTTCCCTAAAGAAAGGTGAAATTGTATTTAAAACAGATGAAGACACTGGGGGGACCTGAAGCCTCCTCCACACAACTCCCTCTTTGGGGGAAAGCTCACTGAGAATTTTTTCAATATTTCTTCCGTGGATCCAGCCTACCTTTGTCTCACCTGAGCTCCCTGCTTTGCTGAATCCAGTTTTTGGATCGTTCAGACACTGGGATATTCACAACTATAACTGAAGAGTAAAATGGAGAGCTTCCCATTGCACAGGCTCACCATGAAAAAAAACACAAATGTGCTGTGTCCTGAACACACTCAAGGATTTTTGAAGCTGTGGGTGAGTCAGGGGGAGCCTCTTTGGTCACAAAGATGATTGACAAAGTCCCAAATCCCTCTGTGATGGACTGGAGGGGCGCATGGCTCTGGGACTGCTCTGTGCCCCACAACCAACGTGGGTGCTGGTACCAGGAAAAGTGTTTGTTAAATGCCTGCTCCTTATCGCAGAGGTGGGAAAAGTGGCAGGATTAGTTGATATGAATAGAATGTGCTGGTGGATGGAAAGGACCGGCGTGGTTAGTGCTAAGTACACTTAATCATGCATTACAGACTATATATATTTTGAAAGAACCTCTTCAAAGAATCTTGCTGAACTGGTGTTTCTCCAACAGCCTTAAAGAGTAGCCAAGTGATCAGAAAATTAGTGTTAAAGATATTAAAAGCTCTTGGGAGCAGTGTCCATTTCCAGTAAGGACCAGACAAAAATCGAACAGGGTTGTACCTGAGATCAAACACTGCACCCAGCTTTGCTGTGCAGGATCCCCTGCTCCCCTCAGGCATCCAATGTCAGTGCTTTTTATCAAAATACGGTATAAAACAGACTTCTGGGAAAAAAAAAAAAGCTTGTTAATATTTTTTCTCAAATACTCTTTTTTTCCCATGTCTTGGTGAGGATGGGAGCAGAGGAGGGAGGAAGAGAAGAGGATTTGGAGATATTACAGATTGCACAGTCATAGCTTTTCACAGCTCCAGATAAGACCATGTCAGTGTTTCTATTATAAATTCTATTTCAGGGGTTAATATCCCTGATATAAAAAAACCAGCTCCAGGCTGGAACATGCAATAAAAGGTCTCTGTTGGTATGATTTGTCTCCAGATAATTAAAAATAAAAATCAAATTACTTCTCTCCTCTCTTTGAAAGTCCTGAAAGGCAGAAAGAGTTTGGTGTTAGTGTTTTCATAATTTCCTCCCACCCTGAAGCTAGAACAACAAAGAAATAGTTTTGCTTTCTACTTTAACAGTGTATAGCAGGGAAATGTCACAGTCATCTCCCAAACCTGTAATTTCTAAATGAGTCGAAGCATTTGCATCCTTGTTGAGGTTCTGCTGGATGTATCCCTGCTCTTACAGCTCTGGATCTCTGTGCATTTATGTTTTCCTGCATCTGAGCAGGCTGAGCCTTGATCCTGACTTAGTTTCCCTGACACCCTTCCGGGATCAGGATGTGTCCCTGTACTCCCAATCTGAGGTGTAGTAACAATTTTTTTTGCCAACAGAGACTATTCAATGACCTGCAAATGCCAAACTCTCCCTCTGAGCTTGTGCAAAGAGGAGAATTTTGATATTTTCTGGTCAAAAAAAAGAGGGCTTTTTGAAAGGCTGTTTTCCAAGCTGCCAGACAAAAGACATTTGTGGAAATGATTGCTCCACTGACTCTCAGAGGCCAGAGCACCCCAGCCATACCATTGCCCAGGCCAGGCACCAGCACAGAACCGCAGAATAGTTTGGGGTGGAAGGGACCTTTAAAGGCCATCTAGTCCAAACCCCTGCAGTGAGCAGGGACATCTTCAGCTAAATCAGGCTGCTCAGAGCCCTGTCCAATCTGGCCTTGGACACTTCCAGGGACAGGGCATCCACCACCTCCCTGGGCAACCTTTGGGAAAGTATATTGCTTTTCCCAAGGGCACTGACCTCAGGGGCTGCCCGTACACCACTGGCATGTCCTGGACACGCATCAATCCCTGCTCTGGGGCAGGTACCTGCCAGTGGTCCAAACCAGGCACTGGTGGCTTTAAATATAGGGATTGAGAAAGGTGGGACACAGCAAAACCCTTCCCCGAGGACAATGGGCACTCTGCAAGCTCGTGGATGTGCCCTGAGCTCTGGTCAGAAGGAGCAGCCGAGCATCTCCCCCTCGTCCTGCGGCAGCACCGCGGAATTCCTCCCCCTCCCACCCCTCCCCCGGTCCTAATCACTTGACTGAAAAAGCCCTGGCTAATTGGCAGGCTGGCGTGCACATCCTCTGCGAACACTCCTCGCCTCTCTTCCTTGTCCCCATGACAACTTTTATGTCCGCCGCGTCACCTACAGCATTCGGAACAGATCTTTGTGCTCGTGGTACTTCATGTCCCCTCACCGCTCTTGCTCTGAGCCCTTAACGATGCGGTGCTTAACTCGTGCCATTATCTTCGCTGCCGCTCGGCGGGCTCGCAGCCCCCGCCAGCCTTTGTGGAGGTTTGGGTGGTCACAGGACCATCCTCCAGGCTTTGCTCTCAGTGCCATCCCAGAGCGCTGGGTGCTCACCTTCAAACTCACGACCGTGGGCGCATCTTCAAAGGTCCCTTTGTAACGGCGGCGGCTGAGGGCCGAGGGGCAGATTCTGCACCGAAGCACCAAAAGCTGCTGGGGCACCGTGTGTGGTGACTTGGTGACCCCCAGCCCGAGGTCCAGCAGGTGCTGTCACCCTGCAACACCCCTTGTGTCCTGCCTACAGTGATGAAGAAGAG